>NC_086379.1:78248529-78557716 GCF_036588685.1 Mytilus trossulus
GACACATTCCCCAGTTCAAAACTCAATGTTATTATTCATCATTCTATAAATATTTATATTGATTCTTTATTTCTTTCTTTCTGTCCTGTTATATGGTTGTTCTATATTATAATGAGAATAAAGAAAATGAGAAATTTACTGAAATTTTTCCTTCTAAATATCGCTCTATTAATTTTTGAGGAAACTAGAAGATCAACGAATTATACATTGGAAATCCCTTAGCATTTTAATATTATTTTCATAATCAAGTATATATTTAAGGTGGTGGACAAGGTATGGATGTCAATAATTCCACAACGATCATGTTTATAGAAAGTGTATACAATGTAAAGGGTTAAGGTCAAGGTATGAAACCGTGTAAACTTATGGAATCCATTGAGACAAAGGAATCATCAAGTTTCATGTTTATACAAAGTGTATACAATGGGTTAAGGTCAATGTACAAAACCGTGTAAACTTAAAGGAATCATCAAGTTTCACTTCCCTTTTCTTTTTCTCTATAGCTTTTAACCAATCAATCCCCACTTTCCACAAAGACTGATATCTACTACCTTTTCGGGTTTCTAGTCAGTACATATGAAAGATTGCACAATCACATTGCTTATTCAAGTACAAATGTATATCAGTATGTATAATATCCTATTGCATGTACACCTTAAAGTTTATATTTATAAAATTATGTAGCTGAAAAATATTTTGTAGAAATTGTTATAATTGGTACATATAAAGTTTTCATCATTATGTGTATGTATCCTGTAAGCTGTACTCGCTTTTGGAATAACGTGTTGTTATGAAACATGTTCAAACTTTTTAATTACCTCTGTTTCAATTAAGTATGCCTTGGAATAAAACAATTTTCAATGTTTTCCGTTGACCAAATGAAATTATTGTCAGATTGAATCCTATTCAAGATAAATCATGTATATCTATAGAATCATTTATATTTTGGGGGAATTTCCAAGACCTTTTTTTCACGATATAGCACCCCTGTGTGTTAGAGAAACTATACCGGTTTCACCGTCTGAGTCGTAAGACTACCCCTCTGAAAGTTTCCGTTTGGATGTGTTGCATTATCATACGGAATGTATAATACGTAGACACTTCGGAACCTTAAAATATCCTTAGACGATTGTTCATAGGTGAAAATTTTGCCCATATCCCAGCATATACGTATTTTTCCAATGGCTGTCTAAATTTCCCGTCTTTCAACTCAGACAACCCGGTATAGGTTTCCTAAACTAAATAACATACCTTTCTCCCAGACTTCTAAACATGTGGACATCCTAAACTTAATTACGTACTTTTTCTCCCAGACTTTAGAGCAATGAGGACATCCTAAACTTAAGTACGTACCTTTTCTCCCAGATTTCGGAACATGGAAACCTCGGACATCTGCTCTATCAGACTCAGGTTTTATTACTTTTCCCTGGTCACAGTTAATGTAGGAACATTTCACCTCTGCTCCGTTTGATGCCATCTTTATCTACACTTTCAAGACTTGTTGATCCTTCTTAATATGAACTTGCTTGTTGTCTATAAGAAGATGAAGGTAACCAAGTGAACCATTTTAAAGTTTGTTATTATTCAGTGAGCAATGATGATCAATGATGATTTTGAAGGGGGGATGAATTAAGCAGCACGAAGTAACTAGCCTTCGCTTAGCATTTATTAATAAAAATAAACAAACACACTGCCTGTCTTTGTACGTAGTACGTATGTATAATGTATACCCATTCAAGGATTTGTATAGTAAATTATTGACCCATTCAAATATTTTCTAATTACTTTCCTTTACAGTTTCACAAGATCTTAAAGGGTCTTTTAATTTAACAACTATGGTGAAATTTAACTTGAATTGAGTAACAAAATATTCGCCATATAATAAGCTTATACTCACACTCAAAGTCTTTTTGATGTGTTATTCTCAGATCGAAAATAATGTTCGATATTAAATATGCCGGTGTAATATCTATTAATAGATATACTCGTAAAATAATATTAATAGTTATCCGACAATCCAGTGACGTCAGTTCATCTTGGATATCAGAATAATATTTACTTGAACCGCAAATATGGATAATTAATTAAATATCTCTCAATCAGGAAAGGCGGAAATTATTCATGATAAACAACCAGTTTGATAAAATAATCGATTTAACTGTACATATATATATGTATATTAAAATGCAAATATGATTAATATATATATATATCACAATATTTATCATTGTTAACTGAGAAAGCCCCCTACCCTTCCAAGGTACAGAAGAAGAAAAACGGATCATAGCCCGATATTCTAATCACATAGATATACAATGGGTGCAACTGGTAATTTTGAAATGGCAGCCATAAAATATGTTTTTATCATATCATCCTAATTGGATTCTTCGAAATCCCTCTTTTTAGGCTTAAACAAAAAGAATAATGATCTCCTGTTCTTGGAACATGGTTTATGAATATCAACCTGCGCGCATTTAGTTTATCAGATACATCTTGATTGGGTAACAACCAAGTTAAAGATAACGAAGTTTAGACTCTAAAATGTATCAAAAGTAATTTAAGTCGACAAAACAATTGAAAACTGTTTTTGGTTATAAAGACTACAATCTGGACACTTTTTTACAGAAAGGTATCTGCAATTTCAACATGACTTGGTTAAGATGACAAAATATGCATATTTGGCATAAAACGGTAATTTAATGTACAGCTCTTGCTCAGTTCTTGTATAAGCAACTGTCAAATACAAATATATATTCTACATTTATAAACATTATTTGTAAAAAAAATTGTGTAGCAAAATTTCTTTTTGGGGTAATGCTGTTGCTCATATAATATTAATACCATGCAATGACAAGATCTTAAAAGAGGGATATGTTTGCAGTGTTTGCTTTTAGGCTGTTTTGAACTTTATGTGGAAGTTAAGAGCTCTTAAGCAAATATATAAGATAAAATCCTAAATTATAAACTCCCTCAGACTTTTGTCTTTATTAACATCTGAAGGATGGTATTTGGGTAAAAAAATATTACAGTTTGATTATCGGGGTCAACATACATGGCCATATACTTGGTAAAATACACGGATTCAAAGACTTTGGATATAAATCGTATGAGAAATTGTTTAATTCTTGCATTGTTCCTATACTTGATTACTCGTCTGGTGTATGGGGGTATCGGAAATATCAATCAATAGACAACATTCAGAATCGAGCTATTCGGTACTATTTGGGAGTTCATAGGTACGCACCAAATCTTGCTATACACGGAGATATTGGTTGGATCCCGAGTCAATATAGACACTGGAAAAATATGGTTAGATATTGGAATAGACTAATTCGATTTGACAGAAACTGCATTACAAGAATAGCATTCGACTTTGATTATGAACGATGTGAAAATAATTGGTGTAGCGATTTAAAGGATATTTTCTACAAGCTTGAATTAGAACATTATTACGAACTGAAATTACAGGTTGATATGTCATTGGTGGAACTTAACATTTCTCGTTTTTATTCAGACATTTGGAGTAATTCTATCGAAAGCGTCTCAAAATTACGTACCTATAAGACATTCAAAACTATTTTCGAAACTGAACACTATATTGAATTAAATTTAAGTAAAGTTGAACGGTCGTACTTGGCACAGTTAAGATGTGGAATTTTACCATTAAGAGTTGAAACAGGCAGATATTCAAGTGAAAAACCTGAGGAAAGACTTTGTATTTTTTGTAATCTTCAAGAAGCCGAAACTGAACTACACTTTATCTTTAATTGTCCGCTTTATTTGAATTGTCGAAATAACATTTTTGGTGAACTTTTAACTACAGAACTCTTCTTAGATCTGAATCATGAACAAAAACTGAACATTTTAATGTCTCTTCACACAAGAAAATTAGCAAAATATATCGTTCGTGCATTTCATATCCGACGTCAGGTGCTATATAATCTATGAACATTTAATTTTTGTGTATATTTATTCTAACTTTTTGAACTTTAATTTCAAATGATTTGAGAAATTGTGTATATATACATGTATAACGTGATTATGTTTAACCTTACTGATATTTTAAAAAGGTGACTTATAGGTCCAATGGGCCGGGTGTAACTTTGACTATAAACTTTGTAATTGTATTATATTTATGTTCACAAGTCACTATAATAAACAAATTACTTACTTACTTACTTACTATACTACATTCTACTATCTCCTAGTTAAAATTTCGATTTGTACAAAATTTTATTCTGCAAACGGAGATATTTGATTTATAAATTTTGATTTTAATGTCGATTTTTAAAATTTGTTATTGAACTTTATTTTATGTAACAGATAGGCCTAAGGCAAGACCACAATAAGAAATAAGTTGATCACATCTGCGATTAAACTGACTTCTGAGACAGAATGAACAAAAATCATGATAGCGTGTTTTATCACACTAAGTTTCCACAGGTGTCATCTTGTTAAAGGGGGTTTGGGGGGGGGGGGGCTGATTTATATAAGTTCTTGTTTCGAATCACTGTAATTTGTGCACTTCAAAAAAACTTTTAAAATAAATATTGCTTATTCCAAATTTAACGTTTCCTCTGTTTTCTACATTTCTCACATCATTAATAGTTATCAAAGGTACCAGGACTATAATTTAGTACGCCTGACGCGCGTTTTGTCTACATAAGACTCATCAGTGACGCTCATATAGAAATAGTTATAAACCAAACAAAATGTTCGGTGTGAGCCAAGGCTCCGTGTTGAAGGCCGTACTTTAACCTATAATGGTTTAATTTTTAAATTGTTATTTGGATGGAGAGTTGTCTCATTGGCACTCACACCACATCTTCCTATATCTAAATACAAAGTTGAAGAGCATTGAGGATCCAAAATTCCAAAAAGTTGTGCCAAATACGGCTAAGGTAATCTATGCCTGGGAAAAGAAAATCCTTAGTTTTTCGAAAAATTCAAAGTTTTGTAAACAGGAAATTTATAAAAATGACCACATAATTGATATTCATGTCAACACCGAAGTGCTGACTACTGGGCTGGTGAAACCCTCGGGGACGAAACGTCCACCAGCAGAGGCAGAGGTTTGTTAGAACTTTTTGTAAAAAATAAACACTAGCACATCATAGAAAAGCAAGTGAGTAATCTATGTTTCAAATTTTATAACAAAAATCTCTACTTCAAAAGCTGTGGACTTTCTATAAAAAAAATCTTGGTTTATATGCCACAAAGTCCTCTTTTTCTATAAAATGCAATGCAACAGTAAAAAAGAATGCTTTGCAATAAGTTTCCCCTTGGAATATGTACAAAATGGCCTATCTCTATTATTCCTTTTATCTGTAGTTTTGATTCAAATTAAATTTGAAAAGTTCGTACAAAAATGGCCACAGAAGGGATCATAAACCTTAAAAAAAGGAGTTGTCTGGTATATTATTACTGTTTTAGTACTATTGTCCGCAAGACGGAAATTTTACAGGTAAATTGCTAAGTCACTAAAACACCTGGAATCAATATTGCACGCTTACTGACCCTTTAAGTTTGAACCTATAAATGTCCTATATCATGACCACTCAAATAACTTCAGGTTTAAACTAAATTTATCAAATCATTAGGAGACATCTTCCTAATTAGACTACACGAGTTTCAGGTATGTAAACTTTATTACGATTGTAAATTTGTTTGTTTGTAGAAAGGATAGATTAGCTTGTAACCAGAAAAAGCTTTACTTTAATAATTTATAATAAGGCATTTATATAGTAAAAAGTATTTAAAAGGTATTGAATCCATTACAATTTTAAAAGTTTTACTATCATATCATAAATGGCTGCCTATTTTAATTTTTGATTTGTTCGTCATACGAATGCATATTAAATGTGCATATCGTCATGCAGCATCCCTCTATGCAGTAATGGAAGCATGATCTGTTTGGTTGATAACACTGAGATTCATGTTGAAACATTGGTAAATACCTATTATACAAACATGTCATTGTCTAACTCTTACGGTTAATGGAGACCTCGTCCTAATTATGTGAATGTGTGTATGTTGCTTATACTACTGGTATAGTTCCGTTTATGAGGTGAAATATCTAAAAAGAATTAACTGCAAATGGTTTATATTTTGTTAATTGTTATTATCATCCTATAAATAAAACACACATAAGTGGTAACGCAACATATTCAATTTATGTATCACCTTCAAGCTTTATGCACATTTTTGATTCCTAGCTTTGAATTTACACTTGCTCCTTTTTAGTAGGTTTTGGACTTTCACATATTTTAGCCGCTCGAATATCTATAAAGAGAAGTTAATAGATATAATAAACATATTAAATGCAATATTTGCCCTTCATTCTGCTTTTCTGTTGATTCAAATGAACGGAGGGATGTATACCTGATTTACTAAATGATGAGTGGGATAAAGTTTAAGGTTAATGACGATGGTCTGATAAAGAATGACACATGAACTCTCTAATTCTGGAAAGGATTGAAGTCTCATATATTGTGAAAAGTTACCAATATCATTATATTAGTTGAGAGAATTGTTCTTTGTTATGAATTTTTTTTCACATTTGATTTTGATATCAACGCTCTGCACATAGTTCCTATGGTCCTGTAAGATTCCTAGGTCATAGACAGACTTCAAACTATGTTCCAATTTGTTATAATCTATTAACCAATTTTTTAATGATCAGTTTTCATGTAAATTCAATTACCTGAAAACCTTGTAAAATTCCATTAAAATGTGACTTTATAGTTACAGAGGCACACAAGGAAACAAAATTGATACGATAAAAGACAGGGTATCAATTTCCTAATTACATGTATAAGCCTTGGTCGCACCGTAAAGCCTTGGTCGCACCGTAAAGCCTTGGTCACACTTTACCGGATAGCACGGACGAACGACAACGGATGAAAATAAAAGTTGTCCGTTGAAAAAATTGTTATCCGTTGGGAGTCCGTTGATGAAATGACCGAATGAAACGGACGTGTAACGAATGCATAACGGACACACAACGGATATGCAACGTATGAGAAACAGAAACGTACCGCACAGAATGGATGTCGAACGTACATCCGACGGATGTTATTTGACTATCACCTTGGTATATATATCTTGTTTTATCTATTCTCGTTTCAAAAGTGAAATTATATATGCAGGAAAAAAGTTTTAATCATTACATTTTCTTTTTATTAGTAAAAATGCCAGCAAAAGTATTATTTGTTCTAACCAGTCATGATAAATTAGGAGCTACGGACCACAAGACCGGTTGGTATTTACCGGAAGTAGCTCATCCTTACCACGTACTTAAAGCCAAGGGACATGACATCACATTTGTAAGTCCAAAAGGAGGAAAAGCACCAATGGTAAATAAGAATACTTTAATATTTATAAATCACAATCATTTCATTTGTTTTAAATGTTGGTGCTGACATATCAAATATCATTGACGTGTATATTGTAGCATTGTTACTATAATATTTTAAAAAATCGAAATCAAATCTGATTTGTTCCCCTGTCCCAGACATAGCCACATTGAATCAAATGATGTCAAAGTTTTCCAGTGCTCTTAACCATTATTGATTTAGCCTTCTAGCAATTTTATTCGACCGGACCACATGAGTGTTAGATAGACTAAACTCGCGTAGTCTTGCGTTTTAGTTTATAAGCCTGGTTACTTTGATGAATATTTACTGGCGAATGACAGGTTACTTTGATGAATTTTCACTGGCCAATGACAGGTTACTATGATGAATTTTCACTGGCGAATGACAGGTTACTTTGATGCTTTCATACGTCGCTAGTTAAATTGATTTCGGAATTGCTCTTTTTTACACGGGCTTTTGATTACACACTAGTAGACTATTTCCAGGTAAAGGGGGAGGGTTGAGCTCTCACAAACATGTTTAACCCCGCCGCATTTTTGCGCCTGTCCCAAGTCAGGAGCCTCTGGCCTTTGTTAGTCTTGTATTATTTTAATTTTAGTTTCTTGTGTACAATTTGGAAATTAGTATAGCGTTCATTATCACTGAACTAGTATATATTTGTTAAGGGGCAAGCTGAATGACGCCTCCGGGTGCGGGAATTTCTCGCTACATTGAAGACCTGTTGGTGACCTTCTGCTGTTGTTTTTTTATTTGGTCGGGTTGTTGTCTCTTTGACACTTTCCTCATTTCCATTCTCAATTTTATTTTATTTCCATATTATCGACTAATGACCCCGCGGACTATATCATTTTTCGTGGGTAGATTATTCTAACTTCTTTTAATCGCTCTTATTTGATCGACTACCACAGCTTCATACTACAAGTTAGTTAACTAGCCGAAAAAAATATTTCACCAGCGTACAAAGTCAGATATATGAAAACAGTCTATTGTTTACTCACAAACACACATAAAGAGTATACGTTTCATATATTGTCTATTGCAGGATCCCGGTAGTGGAGAAGCCTTCAAAGATGACCAAATCTGTAAGGATCTTCTAGCCAACAAAGAGGCAATGTCAGCAATTGATAACACACGCAAACCATCAGAAATTAAAGCAAGGTAATCATAATTCACTAAGATTGATGGGCTTTGCTCATTTTTGAATGCCGTACGGTGACCCATAGTTGTTATTTTCTGTGTCATTTTGGTCTCTTGTGGAAGGTTGTCTCATTTTGGCAATCATACCACATGATGGCACATCTCCTTTTTTTATAAGAGTTAAATGCACTTGTTTTGTATATTTGGAAATTTAATATAAATAAGTTTAAAGTAAACCTTATCAAAGCGCACTACTTTTTAGTGGGAAACAAAAGTGTCTATACAGATTCAGGCACATGTAATGATGTGTGATGATAACATTGACGGTGATGCAGCGGGTATTCATAACTGACACGATAACCATTCTGTCTCAAACAAATCGGGTTCAGAATCTGTGGAGCCTGACTTTATGGAACCAATTTAAGTGGTTAAATAATTCGACAGCAGCTTGAAGTTTAGCGTATTTTCTACAAATCGTTGTGAAGACGACAAAGATGAAACCACTCCTCCGTGACTTAAATCTTCATGGATATCTGTAAACCCGCCTGTACGGAGAAAGGGCTCATTTGAAATGTAAATGGATATAGATCATGCCAAATCAATAAGAAGCAACCCTAACTACACAAAGATGTAGAGAAAATGAATGGTTAGCTTGAAAAATAAATATACTCTTTCTATATTAAATCTATCTTCGATTGCAATGAGTATGCTCCTTTAGGATAAGGGGGACTGCCCCACTCATTGCAGTTATTCTCTTTCTTACAATATTAAATATACCCAAACTGTGTGGCCTGTGTGAATTCAATAAGAACATGTCCTTAGGAGCTATGCTGCCAATTTTATTTATGCATTAAAAACATTTCAGTACAGACTATTTACTTTTAATGGGGTGCTATGGATTTCACCCCAAACTTTCAATTGAGGAAGATTCAATGGTTACTTTTTTTTTTATTAAAAATACACTCTTTAATAATTGTCTTATAAATCTATAATATATACATTTTTCTGATGAAAATACTCTACTCATGAAAACATTCTAGTCAAGAAGCATACATGTCTGAATATATTTCTTTTAAAAACAGTTCTAGTCATAATGACATTCCTTGTTTATAAGTGTTCCAGTATTTAATAATTATACCATATTCTATGTCATAAATTGGATAATGACACTATGTTAAAGTTTCAGTTTTGGTTAAAAAGTTTTTTTTATCTGAATGCCTGTTCATTTGATGTTGGTTTTCAGCATGTCCAGTGTTTGTTGTTTAAAAAAAAAAAATTTCTTCACAAGAAACTTGGTTTAGTGTAACTGCTTTTTTAAACTGTATTTTGGCTGATAAAATAAAATATTTTTCCTACCTACCGACCCTTCAGTCTGAAGGTACAGTCGGAAAACTGCAAACAAACATATTGTTAAGGTTGGCCTGAGCGCCATGCGTGATACGACTTCATTTCAATAGTATGCTATAAATGAAAAAAGCGCTAGAATTATACTATTGGCAGTAATGATTATTCTATATATGAAAATATGGTATATCTCATAAAGAGGTACTAGAGTTATCGTCCAAAAACAACGTACGAAACTAAAAATCTTGTTCAATTTAATTGGCAATTTCAGTGTAGGCATGTCTATGTTTGCGTCAACAGAGTTGAAGTGTTTGCATTTAGCATATTTTACTTGATTTCGATGACTAAGTAAAAGGATTAATTACAAGAATATGTTTAGGAATTAATTGTATTAAGGGGGATTGAATTTTTCGTTTTAGTTTGAAGTGTGAGGTGTCTGTATAATATCGATGTCACTTGGATATTCAGATTTGTTTATAGTAATGAAATATATAATGTGTATCAGAAGAACATGTAGCGAAAACGTTCGAATTGGCATATTGTTACTCGAAAACCCAATAATCTCATACAAGCAATAATTTCTGTCATGCTATACCGATATTTAGAGGCATTTTTCCACGGAATTGTTCAATCATTCATACTTGAAGCAACCTTTAAAATCTATACAGTTTTTTTTAACCAAAATATAAATGAAGATGTCTTGATCTTTATTTTCAGTGATTTTAAAGCTATATTTTATGCTGGGGGACATGGTCCTATGTTTGATCTACCAGAAAACCAGGAGATAGCAAAAATAGGTGTTGGTATTTATGAAAACGGAGGAATTGTCAGTGCAGTATGTCACGGACCAGTGGGTAGGTATTTAGTATAGCAGTTTTATTGAGGACTTTCATTTCATTTTAAAAGCATCTCTCATAACTGAAATCTGACAATTTTTAATGAAAAGTCGTGATGATATTGGTGAAAATATTATAACAAGACAACTACGAAATTTATTATAAAATTAAACTAAAAAATAAAGCTAAATTGTTTGTTATCAATTAAACAATAAACAAGCTCTTGATGAGCAAACCAGCTTCAAATAAATACTTGAGGAATTTCATGCGTCCGAAGAGTTTGCAGGTTTTTTTGTAATCTTAGTGTGGAACATTCAAACATAATCATTACAAACCTAGGCATGCGTAGATAAGCTGAAATGTTAGAAACAGTACATACATAGGTGTGCTAGATTAATTGTTACTGAGACATGACGATTTCATTCTTTGGTAACTAAAATCGTCATGTTTTATTGTTCTTGCGGTTTAAGCGTGCTATCTATCCTAAAATTTTAAATCAAATTAATGGCATTTCATGCAAAAAAAGTGTAATCTTGTATCATTTTTTTTTTATAGTAAAACACATTTTGCAATTTTGTATTTTAGGATTAGTTCCATTAAAACTTTCCAACGGTGAACATTTAATAAAGGGCAAGAAAGTAACAGCATTCACAAATGAAGAAGAAGACGGCGTAAAACTGACGCCTGTTATGCCATTTCCGTTGGAAACTAAACTTAAAGAACTTGGTGGAACTTTTGTAGGAGTTGACATGTGGAAACCAAATGTACAGGTTGGTATTGTACCATAATTATCACAATATGGGATATTACTGGTAATAGAAAGTTTTAATCTTTTTTGTGAACAAATTTATCACTAGTCTTTAAAAACATTAAAAAAAACGCTTGGCTAAATGGTATACCATTTGATATCCAGAAATAAATGTGTTTGTGTGAGCCAAAATTTGTTCATGTGAAAAAAATTCCAGTGGAACTAATTTCACAGGAAATATGTTCTGGGAGAACTTTTTTCACATACAATTTCTATATAATTTGTTCTATCTCTATGAAATAAGTTCCACACTTTACCTGGTTAGAAATAAGATCTGGGTTTGTGAAATTTGTTCCTTACCTAATGAAATAAGTTTCATGTTTGTGAGATTTGTTCCTTACCTGGTGAAATGAGTTCCTTGTCTGTGAAATATATTTCACTGGTTAAACAAGTTATCTTATATATGTTTTATTTTTTGTGTATTTCAAACTTCTGTCTGTTTTGTCATGATCTTATATTTTTGTAATATATATTTAGTATATATTGATTATACATGTACCTATATGTTGTAAAACATTTGGTTAATAAAGAATTGAATATACTGAGCACTTGTCATCAGTGAGTTTAAAGTCATGATAATGTAATAAATAAAAAGTGTAATTATCCAATTTGGATCATGTGGAGTAAAACAAAAGTTTAATAACATACTCAAGTGATAATACTAAAAATGACACTTATAAACCAGGAAAGAGAAGAATAAGAAATAATAATAAAAGTCATTCCGAAAAAAAAGTATTATAGTTAGATTAACATTTGTACTTTTTTGAAAAGGACAAAGTGACTGATCAATTATATTGAAAGACATAAAGAAACAAAAGACAAGTACACTCTTTTAAAACTGTGCAATTACCATAGCTAAGTACATGTATGTTTAGAACACCCATGACAGATCAACAGGAAACAAGGAGGTGGAACACCACATAAATGATAAAACAAAGATACAAATAATGATACATTATCATCGCTTGTATTTCTTTCTTCATCCTACAGTCATGCCTTCAATGGCAAATGTACTCCATGCAAGCACACTACTTATTTTCTGTGAAATAGGTTCGAGCAGAACATTTTCATTGATTTCTATAAAAATACCTTCGTTCAAAACTAATATCACAGTAACTTATTTCACTTTTTTTTAAATTTTAATATTGCAACAAAACTCATGGTGCTGTGATTTTTGTTCCGGAACTAATTTCACACTTGGTGAACAAATGTCACGCCAGGACAAATTTTGTGTTACATTTTCTGCTCGTTTTCATCAACGTTTCTTCTAGAACAGTAAAAGTATATCATTTCAAACGTAAATCTAATCAAACATTCGAGTACATCTATCATTGTATACTATCATTGTACAAATGTATATATAATAGCATTTGTTTTTAGTTTTTAGTTTGAATCGTTATGTCTTTTTATTCCTTGATGCAAGGGAATAGAGTTTTTCCACATTAATACCAAAAACTCTCAGAAAGTAAAACAAACTGTTAGTCAGATTATAAATGTTCAGACTACAGATATGAAGCCTAACGATTTTTCCTTCATCAATGGCTTGTTGTAGTTTAGAAGCTTATTGAAATGATGTTTCAAGGATGAATGTTGAATGTACTTTATCAAACATTTATGTTTCAGGTTGACGGTCGCCTCATTACTGGACAAAATCCCGCCTCAGCAACACCTGTAGGAGAGGCACTTGCAAAACTTTTATAAACATTTTTATCTGCTGTGTCGTACAACTTTGATTGAAAAGTACTAATAAACATTTTATGACATGTTGAGTTTGGAATATGTATATATTATATATATATATATTAGACTTGTATATTGTATTGATGATTGTTACTTATATGATTGTCTTATGAGTAATATCAAAGTAGTTTGAATTATATAAAACATTAAAAGTAAAAAAATATCAATGTATTCTTCCAATTTTGATTTCGGTTTCGATACCACGCTTTGACAGTTTCATGCCTAAAAATGCCTCTTTTTGAGAAGAAAAATTTATGTAAAAAGTAAAATCACAAAAATACTGAACTCAGAGGAAAACCAATTCGGAAAGTCCATAATCACATGGCAAAATCAAATAATAAAACGCATCAAAAACGAAAAGACAAGAACTGTCATATTTGTTAGCATAACTTTTCATTTTTATGTGCTGATCTAATACCGGTATTGTATTTAAAATTTGTGTGTATATCTTACAATGAAGAAAACAACAAAACAACAGAAACACTGCAGTAAAAAAAAAAACAAACGACAATGCAACATACATAGAGACGAACTATTAGATAACAACTGCCATATTCGTGAACTCGTACATAACATTTTAAGAAAAAATAGTGGGTCGAACCTGGTTTTGTAGCTAGCCAAACCTCACGCTTTATGGCAATGTCGTGTTCGGTCATTAAAAATACAAATGTTGACATTGAAATTGAACCAAAGGTGAACCATTTTGTTGACTGATTCGATCAACAAAAACTCATTCTTACACAGGAAAAAAGGATACCTAAATTATTTTTTAACCTGTAATAGGGAATAAACAAACCTAGAAAAGTCTAATTGCACGAGGTCACTATCTCTTTATAAGTATGTGTATGATTATATCGGGTCATGTGACCGTCTGCAGTCTTCGCTTGTCATCTGGATGGTAAATTAGATAATCTCGACTAAAACACAAACGAAATTCTAATAAAAATTAGCGAATCCATGTATTGTTAATGGTTTATTTCGGATTAAATGTCCTTTTTATATATACGTTTCAGTATAAATCAGTTATAAATCATAATTTTTATATGAGAATTTGAGTCAAATAAGTGTACATAGATTTGACGGCCAATGCCCCTTTTTATGTACTAGTATTGTCAATATATGTTGAAGTACACACCATAGTAATTACTTTCATTGAATATTAGTAAATTATGTAATATGTGCTTCCATTTAAAATCTATTTGTATTTGTGTTGTCTCTGTTACTATTTGTTTAAATATTAAGTTTGTCAAATTACTTTTATGTCATTTATATGACTTCTGCTTGTATCAATAGTAATCATTTCTTTTTGGCCCTCGGAAATAAAATTTTGATAATTATAATCCTCCAATTTTGTTTTCATAACTACAAATTTGTTTCTGAGGTCTTTGAGAATTGCCGTTTCTCGTCCCATTTCCGTTTCCATTATGTTTACCCGTGTTTGGATACGGTTTGCTTTGATACATATCAGATACAACTGAAACTTGTTTCGGAGCGTCTACTTTTAATTCCATGTCACCAAGTTCCATGAATGAATCTAGACTTTTATTGCCATCGTCCTTTTTCTTGCTCCCTAAAATAACCGCAAAACGATACAGCAATAACATCACAACCAGGAGATTTTTGGCGGTAAAAAATATGATGCTATAATTGATGAGGTTATATGTTGCAATAGTGTAAAGACGAACGGTAACAAATGGGATATCTTGCATCAACATGGCGACCAAAATGCTCCATACTTCCGTTGAACAACACGAACAGCCACATGATTTCCTTGGTGGAGACTGAAGTGCCACGCGGCCTCGTTTTACATTTCTAGTAGCTGTCAGAACAAAACAGAACTGAAGTAAACTTAATGTCCAAATGATCAAAACTGCGAACGTTAGATGTAAATTTTCGCGTACTTCTTTCTCGTCAAATAAAGTAAACAGCTCGGTAATGTCGGATGCCATTCCAATAAACACGAATAGTAGTTGTGACAACTCGTTTCTTGAGATGTTCCCCCGTGGTAAAAGCCATCGACCAATGATCATGAAGTATAACAATAATTGTTCAATGATAACCACCCAGGTATCAGGTTCCAATTGAATAGAAATGGAAACCTGAAATGTATAAACCAAACATAAATACAATAATGGAGGTATAACATTAAAATAAAATTTTAGACAGAAAATATAGTTACAGAAAAAACATAACGTTTGTGTAATATAGACACTTAACTTATATCGGATATGTTCCTTACGTAGTAACTATAATCCCCTTCCCTTTCATGAATGTGACCTACCGAATTAGACTATTTACCGGATTTGTTAACACATAAACACGACGGGTGCCACATGTGGAGCAGGATCGGCCTACCCTTCAGGAGCACCTGAGATCCCCCCTAGTTTTCGATGGGGTTCGTGTTGTTTATTCTTTAGTTTTCCATGTTGTCTCATGTGTACTTTTGTTTTTCTGTTTGTCTTTTTCATTTTTAGCCCTGGCGTTGTCAGTTTATTTTAGATTTATGAGTTTGACCGTCACTTTGGTATCTTTCGTCCCTTTTTTAAAGTAAATTTGTTTAATAAAAACATATCACTATGGCCGTTTTTTGCGTCTGAAATGCTCCATGGACACACCCTCGTGTCTGTTATCGGAACGACATATACAATATGATCTGTGTTCACGATTTCTTTGAAAACAATTATTTTTGGCTATCATGTACCTATGATTTTTGTGAGCAGAGTTTGAGCTGTATTACCTATTTAATATATCGAATGATGACAAAACTACCTAACTGTGCTGTGAAGTTTTTGGTCACCACTTCTGGATTCTGGTCCAGCTTTATGGACTCAGGGCGATGTGTTTGCTTTGTCTGTTTTTGGTTAACTTAATATGCTGCTTTGGCGGGTTATTTTTTTTTTTATACTGTTGTTTTGATATATCATGGGCATTTACTTCATAACCTACATGAAATGCTGCTTTAAAGCGAAATATTTTTGGAGTAGTGTTTACATTTTTTATCTATGTAGTTATACACATTTCATATTTAGAATGTTAAACAAGCAAATAATATGTTAATAATACAAATCATAAAGTAAAATTTCAGTATTTTCCATATTTGTACATATATTATCAAGAAATGCGTAGAAATTACCATAGTAATGCTTATCACAAGGAGAAAATGCGCAATGATTACTGCAGATAGCCTGCGAAATAAATGTTTTAATCCCTAATGCATAATACATTTTATATTTTACAAATTATTTTCTATCAACATATGAAATAATCGCAATATTTCATGTTACGATAAAAATCACTCTCTATTTGATGTTATAGTTAATGTTTTCACGTACAATGGCTATGCTTATGAAATGTCTACAAATGACGCCTACATTTGCAATTAAGTGACAAAAACGCAACTGCATTTGGTAATGGAATCGTTCCAATCAAAATTGTGTCAATAAAGCATATAGTCCATACACTGCACATAAAGTATATATTCGTTTGATGTTGTTATCTTTTTTATTTATCAGTTCTCCTGGGATGTTGGAATCAAATTAAAAATATAAAAATAAGTTTGTTTATGTTATTTTTTTCGAATATGATACAATTTATGTATAACCCGAAAATTGAACAAAAAAACGCTCAGAGAGTAGAAAATATCTTTGGCCTTAAACTATTCGGCTTTGATTGTTCCTGGTGAAAGTATGTCAATGGGAGCGCTTCGGAAGCATGTAGTTTATAACGCGTTGTTTTGAATTTTTTCGAAGCACTTTTGTTTACATAAGTTCTGAATGTAATGAATTTTAAATATTTAGTTATCTGTCGCGGATACCAGCCAACTCAGCATAAGCTATACACGAATATATCTCATATTTTTCATTTATTAGGTGGAATAATAGGGGAACCACTTCAATATATCGTTTGACGTCTAGTGATTGACACTTCACACCATTACTGGGTTTTATTTTGGGTGTCACTTAACCATTATTATCTATGATTTAAATCATTGTATATGTTCGTATTCATACGCTGTGATATTTATCCAAGGGAACAAAAAGCACCAAAATAAAGATGGATCATTTGCAGTCGCAGTTGAGACAAAAAAATACAGTCGTTGTCATGATACGAGTTATGATCTTCTCATATTATGAATTTAAAGTTGTGAGTGATTGTGCTTGATTTTCATATGTTGAAGATATAATCTTTCATTCCGTTTAAATGAAGTTTGGTGCTGGCAGGTCAGTAACTGCTAGTAGTCCTTTAGTTAATTTGCATATCATTGTCATTTTGTTCAGTTTCTTCTGATAAATATTCTGACATCAGACTCGCTGATTTTGACTGTGCGAATGGCTGTGTGTTTGTTTATTATACATTGGCTAGAGTTAAAGGGGCTGATTGAGATCTCACATTACATGTTCAATTCTACCATATTTTTGCGCCTGTCTCAAGACAGGAGCCGATGGGCTTTGTTAGTCTTGTATTTATTATTTTAATTCTAGTTCATTTATATGATTCGGGGTTTAATGTGACATTTCTGCTCTTTGGTCGGGTTGTTGTCTATTTGAACCATTCTCCATTTCCATTTTCAATTTTATATTCCTTAGTAGTACAAAGTTTATTATCTAAAACGGTTTTGAAGTATTATTTCATTATTAAATGTATTAAGTGAAACCAATTATTGGTCGATAATCTGCACATGTAGCACTATGTTTAAACAGTTGGATAAACTTTGAAGCATTATCAGTGTTTAATTAATCTAACCAAAATCAAATACATAAATACCACGAAAGCAAATGAAAAACTCGTAATGAATATTAAAATAAGCAAATATTTACATCATCAAGGAAAACATTATGTCAATACGAGTATGCTTTTCCCTTCCGTCCCGAAAGACAAAGTAGCCCAATAACTACGAAAGAGAAAAGGCATGCACATAGAAACAACTAATACAAATATACTAAAAAAAATATGTAATACTACAGTCATTGGAACACACATCAATAACAGATTGTGACGTCAAACTCTCTGCCATGATTATTTTCTATATTACACGTATAGCCACAAAAAGAAAATCGCACAAATATCTAAAAGGAATTATATGAAATTGAGAATGGAAATGGGGAATGTGTCAAAGAGACAACAACCCGACCAAATAAAAAAAAACAACAGCAGAAGGTCACCAACAGGTCTTCAATGTAGCGAGAAATTCCCGCACCCGGAGGCGTCCTTCAGTTGGCCCCTAAACAAATATACTAGTTCAGTGATAATGAACGCCATACTAATTTCTAAATTGTACACAAGAAACTAAAATTAAAATAATACAAGACTAACAAAGGCCAGAGGCTCCTGACTTGGGACAGGCGCAAAAATGCGGCGGGGTTAAACATGTTTGTGAGATCTCAACCCTCCCCTATACCTCTTACCAATGTAGAAAAGTAAACGCATAACAATACGCACATTAAAATTCAGTTCAAGAGAAGTCCGAATTTATATCTATATATCTATCAGTTGCTTTCTATGAAGTTTTCCTTTAGATCTAATGTATTGTTAAAAATGTTTTGGAACTAAAAAACAAAATATAAGGAATAAGATGCATGAAGTTAGAAATGTTAAACCACAAGACAATACCAAATCATCGAGGCAAATCAAAAGCAAAAAAAACCAAATAATTGACTAGTAGTAGATGCACAAAAAACAAACAAGCACAACAGGTACTTCAAAAATTAAATCTTAAATAAAACTGAGACATAAATAAAGTCATCATAGATACCAGGATTAAATTTTGTATTAACGCCAGACGCACGTTTCGTCTACAAAAGACTCATCAGTGACGCTCGAATCCTAGAAGTTGAAATAACCAAAAAAATGTTCGAAGTTGAGGAGCATTGAGGACCTAAGATGTCTAGCAAATAAAAATAGATCGGAATACACATTGAAGGAAACTACACAACTTCATTTATCGATTATGTGTTATAAACATGTTAAAGCGTGGAAGCGTTTTAAGGTTACCGCCTTGTGCCAACCAAACACACTAGTTGTTTGAGAATATGTTTTTATTCATTCCGTTGAAAACTCTCCATCAACAAGTCTAGAGAACCAGAGCTGCTCAATTGATGTATTGATATCCGCATCATTTCAAGAGAAAGTCTTTCCTTTCCATTATACAAGGGTCTTACTTGTGTTATAAATTTGATTTACACGGTTAGGATCTGATTTACACTGCCTTTGAATGCATTGTCGCTTAGCTTTTGTCTACGTGTACTGAAATCTGTTCTAACTTGAAATATGAAGGGATTCACTATGATTGCCTTTTAGACAACTTTCCATCAGAACCCTCATCTTCATTTTATGGAGGTATTCTTGTCCATACCTGATAGAGTAAAACCAATAATTCGGGGAATAACGATTTTTAAACCTTGATATCTTAAAGCCCTTTTTTTTTTTATTGTTCTGGTGAAGTAAGTAAATACCGTAGTTGCTACTTCAACATGGTCACATTCGAGAACATTATGACACATGTGATAATCTAGAAGGATAATCAGACTCAGAAGTTTAGAGGAATAATTGAGGTGAAATTTTCATACTTATTTTGGATTCTTTATTTGCCAATCTCTAGTGGAAAAGAGAGAAAGATTCAAACCTTCGCTATCATTTCCCATGGAATCTTTATTTGCCAATCTCTAGTGGAAAAGAGAGAAAGATTCAAACATTTGCTATCATTTCCCATGGAATCTTTATTTTCCAATCTCTAGCGGAAAAGAGAGAAAGATTCAAACCTTTTCTATCATTTCCCATGGAATCTTTATTTACCAATCTCTAGTAGAAAAGAGAGAAAGATTCAAACCTTTCCTATCATTTCCCATTGAATCTTTTTTTGCCAATCTCTAGCGGAAAAGAGAGAAAGATTCAAACCTTTGCTATCATTTCCCATGGAATCTTTATTTGCCAATCTCTAGTGGAAAAGAGAGAAAGATTCAAACCTTTGCTATCATTTCCCATTGAATCTTTATTTGCCAATATCTAGTGGAAAAGAGAGAAAGATTCAAACCTTTGCTATCATTTCCCATGGAATCTTTATTTGCCAATATCTAGTGGAAAAGAGAGAAAGATTCAAACCTTTGCTATCATTTCCCATGGAATCTTTATTTGCCAATCTCCAGTGGAAAAGAGAGAAAGATTCAAACCTTTGCTATCATTTCCCTTTGAATCTTTATTTGCCAATATCTAGTGGAAAAGAGAGAAAGATTCAAACCTTTGCTATCATTTCCCATGGAATCTTTATTTGCCAATATCTAGTGGAAAAGAGAGAAAGATTCAAACCTTTGCTATCATTTCCCATGGAATCTTTATTTGCCAATCTCTAGTGGAAAAGAGAGAAAGATTCAAACCTTTGCTATCATTTCCCTTTGAATCTTTATTTGCCAATCTCTAGTGGAAAAGAGAGAAAGATTCAAACCTTTGCTATCATTTCCCATGGAATCTTTATTTGCCAATCTCTAGTGGAAAAGAGAGAAAGATTCAAACCTTTGCTATCATTTCCCTTTGAATCTTTATTTGCCAATCTCTAGTGGAAAAGAGAGAAAGATTCAAACCTACGCTATCATTTCCCATGGAATCTTTATTTGCCAATCTTTAGTGGAAAAGAGAGAAAGATTCAAACATTTGCTATCATTTCCCATGTAATCTTTATTTGCCAATCTCTAGTGGAAAAGAGAGAAAGATTCAAACCTTTGCTATCATTTCCCATGGAATCTTTATTTGCCAATCTCTAGCGGAAAAGAGAGAAAGATTCAAACCTTTGCTATCATTTCCCATGGAATCTTTATTTGCCAATATCTAGTGGAAAAGAGAGAAAGATTCAAACCTTTGCTATCATTTCCCATTTCCCTACAAGACGTGACTAACAAGACCATTGGTGTTTGATATGCTGCTGATGCAGATGAAAGCATCACATTTTCTATGTTTCAATCCATTGAGACTCGAGTTTATGAGGCAATAACGTGTATATGTGTGGGATAGTGATGCAATATAAAACAATAATTTTATTGACTAATTTAAGTGCCATCGTGGGAGTAGAATCATTACAGTTTAATTATCACTGAAAGTACAAAACTAATCATGATTTGAAATGCAATGATTAAATAAATTAAAATCTTAAATGTATACATTTCTTAACTGAAAAAGACTGCATATTATATTCTGATGAACAAAAGCATAAAAAACAGCAAATATGGATTCCACTTGGAACACAAAATTCCATATAACAAAGGGGACATATCTTAAGACAATTAGTTATGTGTGCATCTCTTTCTTGGAACAGTTGCTTTAACGAATAGTTGATGGATTATATACATGATCTATGTATCTTCATGTTTACCATCCAAAGTAATTTACTTTTATCTGAAAGTTTAATAAAATTATTATTTTTATATTGTTGAAAGTAAGATAAGCAACCAGTTGTTTATCATTGACATTGAATTTCATCTTCAACAGGATTTTTATATAAATCAAATTTTCTTTCAATAGTATCCACGTTACAATGCATATCTTTCCTTCTTGGTTTTGAGGTTATGTGAACTAGCTGTTAACAATCTTTTTTACTTTCAGTGCCACAACTTAAATATTTTTCTACTTGACAATGTGTTTATGATCGAGCGTAGTAATGTGAATCAAGAGCTCCCTGTGTACAGCATTAAAGGGTGTTTTGAAAACTATATCATTAATTCGGTTTCGCAAACAAGTTGCTCTACTTTTGCAAGTACTGAAAGTTGTATAGTAATATAATCGGGGTATAAAAAATGGGGAAAAAGTAATAGTGGAAAGGTCTCTTGAAAATTGCTTTGATAATTGTGCTCGTGATATGGCATGCTATATGTTACAGCATAAAGTTTGGCATGAACAAATACTTATGATATACTTATCTGATGATAATAGTCAATGTTATAATACATAATTACAAGATACTGGTATTTATTTTATGGTTAACGCTGTTGACATTATCTTATTGCATGGAATGTAGGCCTAAACTGTGCAGAGAATTTGGTGCATTTATTATAGAATCACTTGAGCATGAATGCAATATTTCCCACTGGACGATAAGCAAACTTTAAGCATAAAAATCCCAAGTTGAGATTTGGCTGTTCAACTAGCAATTGGTTAAGGTATTCTGAATAATCGGCTCACGGATGAACTTTTTAAACAGATTGGTTTTTGAAGACAGCATTTGTAAAAAAAAAAAAGATCTTTGTATCATGTATGTTTTATATATGTCGTTAAAATTTGGTAAAATACTTCAGGTTTCGTCGAAATTCTAGCGGATAGCAGAGTTTCGTGTACGATTTGAAGATCGCCTACATGTAAGATTCAAACACAAATATGTACAAACATCTTCTTCAGTACAAATAATGAAAAAGATGGGCCTTTAATTGGTCATTAATTGTAGACCCAAGAACAATGTTTGTCATCATTTGCCGTTTTTAACTTTCAAGTATGAGGTATCTGCTATCATATGGTGCTGTTTTCAAAATGTGTACTTTTATTTGATGTCGTCATTTGTTAACATGCATACATGTATTTGTCATCATTTGTTGGATGACGTCGACTGTTTTATCGCTTGATTTTTATTGTCAATCTATTACATCATACGCATTTGTCTAAAAGTTCTTTTTTTCGTAATGAGATGAACATGATAGTAACTTATGCCAACGTATGAAGTGGTTTTTATCGTCATATATAAACTTCCCATAGGATAGTATAGTATTGACATTCAGCATTGATTATTTTGGGTGTTTCTGACAAAAACATTAACCCTTGGGTGGCATGCTATACAGATAACACCCTCTTCGTTCAAAACGGTAATTGTGATGTTGTGAATATTTCAGATATCAAAATATCAAAAAATCCTCAGTGGTGATTGTGGGTCTCATCGGGGTCTAAGTGTGACGCGGTATTGTCGATGTTTTGTAAGCGTGACTCGTGAAAGTCAAACTATTGTGTCGTGAAAACGGTAAATGGGGTCTAGCGGGACCCGGGAAATGACAAAAAATGAGAATTGATTACGTACATAGTGTAAGCGGGATACGGGAATCTTACAAAACAGTTCAAAGAGGCTGGACGACAATGCCGTTTTTTTAATAAAAGCAATTCAAATGTTTACAAGACTGTCATGTTCTATGCGCTTGCAATAAAATCGCCAGTGCCCACCACTAGTGCCCTTTCGCTAGAATTAATCCCTCAAGGATGCCTGACAGGGATATACATATATGTTCACTCTCAATCTAAGTTAAACCCTTGCAAAAGTGCATGGAGTGTTCGTTTTGGCTGTGCATGATGCATAAATACACAGCCACTTCCAGTCAAAACGAGGACGTTGAATTTGATGCCTCTTGTATAGAGAGTACCGCGCTCTTTGCACGATAAAATCACATGTAACAACTATTTTAAGGGTTCGTATTTGCCTGCTCCAAGATAAAAGTATGTCCTTCACGAGTTGCAGGCCAAATTTTTGCCGAACTTCATCTCGGATTGCCCCTATTATAGGTCCCGTATCGTTAATTTGTTCTCATCATAAACATGTATGGGATATTTGCCACTGTACGTTAAGTGACACGAACAACCTATCAATGAGTCAATTGGAAGCAAGTGGTCCTGTCTGGCCCACCGATTATTAACTCCGTCAGCTATCGAGCCAAGAAACCTTTTGAGGGACTCCAAACCATTTCAATCGAATGCTAATCAAGCTTTTTGTCTTGTAAACGAATTTAACAAGTAACAGTAACCAGATCTATGTCTTCGCGCTGAAAGCCTAACTGACTGAGATAAAGTACAACAATAAAAGCTCTGCTACTTTACTTAGTGGTTTGAAAAGTATGTGCTGAGACGTAAAGTAATGAATTTGAAATACAACATTCTATCAACAAAGTGCGGAAGAAACAACTAATCATGATGCAGATTATTCCAAAAAAAATATGTTGTGTGCACAAAGATATGTATCAAACTGAATAATGAACAGGTGACATATCTTGAAAACATTCATCATATTGTCTTACATTGTCTTATCGGGGCCTTTTATAGCTGAATATGCGGTATGGACTTTGCTCATTGTTGAAGGCCGTACGGTGACCATCTTCTTTTTTTTTTTTATATCATATGCCCTTTTAAATAAGATACTACAATAAAGGTTGTAAGTTTTTTTTTAAAGAGTATTAGTATTGGAAGTTAACTCATAAACTAACGGTGCACACTTGTAACAATGAACAAAAAAGCTAAACAAGCAAACAACCCAATCAAAAATATCAGACAAACAGACAAGTTATTATCAAAAAGGTCCATCCGTTTCTTTTTATTTCAAGGATAACTAAAAGAAAAATTGATCGGCGATACTAAAGCCTGATGAAATATAATTATTTTTGTAATTGCTTCTTTAACGTTTTTTATCATGATATTAATAATTGATAAGTTATTCTCAACTGAGTAATTTCATTTACCATATATAATAACCTTTAAACTTAATTACTTAATTTAAAAGAACTGTATCTGACAAACAAGGATGTCATGTACTGGCATGAATATTAACCACAATGAAATAAGAACATATAAATAAGGGACAACACGTATAATAAATGTACAGGAGACAAATACAATAATATTGGAGTAATGTTTTCTCATTGTCCTTATTTGTTCTTGCAACATATTTTTCAGTATTTGGGATTAATTTGAGATAGAAGTTACGACAGTCATTGATGTTTTGGTTCTTAATAACTCAACTATTGTTTTAGCTGGATGATGTAGCAGACTGAATGCACGTACAATATAGTGGTTAATTTCTATGCCATTTGGTCTCATTCGGAGAGTTGTTTTACATGCAAAGAGATTTCTATTTTGTACAGTACAAACTTATGTACAAGCTAACTTTGTACGAATCGTCGCCAATACAGTGCTTACAATTTTACATATTCATTTCGCAGGATAAAGGGCATTTTTTACTATACATTCAGAAAGTTTATAATTAAATAAAATGACTTGAAAATAAAGGGGACATTAAAAAGCATCATACATACCCCATAAAAGTTAGGCAATCCGACCGTGTTAGTAGAATTGGTGTCAGTCGTATGGGTTGCATTTTCTTCCTTTACAAACCGATCGCGCCTGTCTAATTCTAATAACCATATTGCAGGAATAGTGCTACACAGGTAGAAGAAAAAGCAAGGACAGAACCTGCAATCAAAAACAATAAATCCTTTTCCATACTGTTTTGTAAACATGCACAATATGCTTGATCGTTTGTTTGAAGAATAATGGGAAAGGAGGAATAAGGGAGAAAGATAGCTGTTATGAAAATTAGAAAGAGAGCAAATTAGTTCGGTTATGTTTTCTGTAAAACTCTGGCAAAAGAAATGTATTCTTACCATTTATATTCCATTCCTTTTCTGGCTATTATTGTAATCAATCCCTCTATAAGGAAAGCTCCGTCCGCAATAGCTAAGTACCAAAAATGCATATCATTTGCAATGTTGACCACTCTCCAGATAGCTAGTAAACTATGTACCAACAAAACTAGCCGGACCATAATGGCCTTCACAATATTAAAAAACGGCTTCATACTTGTTAATCCTGTTTTTTTCCTTTTTCTTGGCCAACTATATAGGAAGCTCTTGATTCTCTGCGTTGAATATCACCGCTCACCCAATCATTCGGTCACTGGTTATGGCTGGCATCTGATTGGATACTTAAATGAAAAAAAATGCGGGAATGCTTTTTTAATCCTTTCCTAAATGTTCTCCAATAAAATATATAGTACAAAATGAATCGTCACCTTCTCTCTAAATAATATTCACAGTTTCCATAACAAGATATCCTTCTAAAAGACTAATAATTCAAAAAAGACCAACCATTTCAAATATTTGTTTAGTGTAGAATTGTCATCATTACAACTTTATTTATTACCAGATCCGTGACACGTTTGGAATCTGTAATACTATAATTATACTGTTCCGATCAATCGCTTTCCAGTGCACTTAATTAATAACGCTAAATGATTTTTTTAAACATTTCTTTCTGTTAGAAACTCAATTCCCAGCTGAGTATGAATGCTTCATCAACGTTGATAAAGTTCGGAGTGTGAAAGCTTTAAAAAAATAATGTTTCCGTGGTTTTTTTTATATTCTCTCCTTCGACTTCTTTTGTGTAAATATTCGGTGAAATGAAAGAAACAATAACATTGAACAGTATAAGCCACTGTGGTTGTTTTTATTCCAATGAGTAGAATATTAACGGGTAATTACACTTTTGTCCTCTGTGTCGCATGCTGCATATGATATTGGCATGCAATAAGTTCATATAGCAATAGGTCTTCAAGTTTCTCAGAGCAAAGAAAACGTCATTTACAAAAATGTTTGTAACATCTGGTTCCACTACTTATGTTCCCGACGTAAATCTGTAAATAACGATAGCTGTAATGTTTCATCAATAAGTTATTATTATACTTCAATAAAAGTGATCATTTTCATGTGTGTTCAAATATTGTACATGAAAGGATTGTCTAAAGGAGTTTTTATAGCAATATACCATTTCTGATTAATGTCGTGTAAACGTATTCTTTAAAATCAAATTAGTGATTCAGTTTAAACAGTACCGTGCATGGTTTTTTCTTTTCTTATTTTCATTGTTCATTAAATTTGCCTTTCATTTGTTCTATTGTAAAATAGTATGGTTCAAGATTTTTGATTGATGAGAAATCCAGGAAAAATGGTTTGTTTTAATAAGGTAAATATGTTACCTCTCAGTGGGGTAGTACGGCGAGTAAAGTATTATATATATGTATTGTCATAGAGGGTTTTATCATTTATCATAAAAAATGTCAGGTCTGTCAATTCAACTAGAAATAGATAAGGTATAGTATATAGTGATTTATATTGCTATTCAAAAGCAATGAAAAGGGTATCAACTTAAGGCAGAAAAAGACACAATTAAGATTTTATTCCAAACCCATAACTATAAAACATTTTCTGAAAGTGTTACTGCATCTGCAAAATTTGAGATAAAATAACACTATTCCTGTGTTGTCAACACTGATTGCTCTTTTTAGCATGTATGTGCTTTTAAGCACAATAGAAAAGGAGGAAATAATTATGTAATACTTCTGTATAGAGGAGATGTAGAAAGCCACTTATATATGACAAGTCCATGTATAGCTACATCTACAGATGGACAATGAAATCTATTAATATTTTAACATATGGATTTTTCCAAGTAATGTATATTTTTAGTATTGATAGTAGCCATGATTGATAGTGGATAAAGTCCATCACAATTTCAACCTAAATTAACGGATTATGAATCAATGTATTTGGTATCAGTTGGTCCTTTACACATTTTGAATAACACAATCAGTCATTTTGTCACGGGGTTACGGCAAATAACTCAAGTTAAAAAAAAAACAGATGTACATCTTCATAAAGTTTTGCGCATACGAATACAGTGTTTATAAAATATACATTGTGATATCATTCTTCCATAGGAACACAAACAAAGACATGAAATATAATATCTGTAATATTGAAATATTAATTTAGTTATAACACATCTGCATTCGCGTTTACTTTTGCGCATACAGTTTTTACACACAGTTATGCGAGACAACAACATGTTGGTTATTATTAGGTATACTTCTAGTAATTATTCTTCTGGGGAACAAAAAAAAGAAAATCCAAGTTACCCACAGATTGACTTTTCTAAATGCCGGTCTCTTTGTCGTCGTTTTAATTGGTATTTCTTTCTAAAAGTTAAATTCCGTACACCATAGCTGTAACCTGGAAAATGATTAAATAGAGAACATTCTCCATCATAATCACAGAAGAAGAGTTTATAAAAAAATCTGAAATAATAAATCATACTAAAGCAATTATCGTCATTTTCAATTACAGTTATGTCAATATAATTGTACTGAAATTCTGACTGCGGATAATCCATTTTATAAAGTCAAAGAAAATATACGAGATTTATTAATGAACTGGATTTTTTAGATAGAAAATTTAGAGTGGACAAAACATAACATTATTAATCGGAAGTACACAGTGAAACTGACAGATAAATATTTGTTTTATAAATACATTTTCAGATGGTCTCAAAAAAAGATAAATTAGTTTTTTAAATCAGTAAATTTGCAATAACGAGTACGTATGAACGGTGTGATTGTTTATATGTTTTCTTTTTTCCCTCTGGATTAAATGTTTTCGCTGGTATCTAATTGCTTGTATGTT
The DNA here is from genome assembly GCF_036588685.1 of Mytilus trossulus. NCBI lineage: Eukaryota > Metazoa > Mollusca > Bivalvia > Mytilida > Mytilidae > Mytilus > Mytilus trossulus. The sequence goes on from NC_086379.1 coordinate 78,277,013, forward strand.
TTGAATCAAAAAATCTTCACAGAAGTTACAAAGCGAAACATACGTACTACAATTTTTCCAGCTGAAATCCTGTGAATCTTATTTTCTCCAAATTTCTGAACAGTGTTTGCTTCAGTCGCGACTACGCAAAATATCTTGCATTTAGACAGTTTTGAAGAACATGTCTATTATACCATAAGCCGACTTACAAAAAAGTGGAGGCGTATCAAAAGGTCGAAATATCTAGAAATTTATATTGATTTGATTTCGATTCCGAATAACAGTTTCAGAAACATTTTGAATGTATTCAAGACCAGCATTTTGCTTGCGTTAGAAAATTTTGAGCTTTGAAATTGGGAAATGATGGATTCTGTTTCTATTTAGTTTTGCATCGTACTACACATATGACCATACATACAACGAAAATTGGCAGTAAAAAATAACAACCTCGTAACTTAGGATGAAACCAATAAAGTAATTGAAGACAGTGGCGGATCCAGGAATTTTCATAAGTGGGGGCCCACCGACTGACATAAGAGGGGGCCCGCTTCAGTCACACTTCAGTGATTCCCTATATAAGCAACCAAATTGTTTCCCAAAAAGGGGGGCCAGGCCGCCTGCCCCCCCCCCCTAAATCCGCCTCTGGAAGACGATTCAATTTAACCGCCATTATAAGCATGTATATGAATGTCATTGTCGAGCCTGCAACTTTTGTTGCAGAAAGCTCGCCATAGGGATAGTGATCCGGCGGCGGCGTTAGCTCACTTCTTAAAAGCTTTATATTTTAGAAGGTGGAAGACTTGGATGCTTCATACTTTGTATATAGATGCTTCATGTTACGAAGTTTCCGTCAGTCACATGTCCAATGTCCTTGACCTCATTTTCATAGTTCAGTGACCACTTGAAAAAAAAGTTCAGATTTTTTGTAATGTTGAATTCTCTCTTATTATAAGTAATAGTTATAACTATATTTGATATGTGCGTACCTTGCCAGGTCCTCATGTCTGTCAGACAGTTTTCACGTGACCTCGACCTCATTTCATGGATCAGTGAACAAGGTTAAGTTATGGTGGTCAAGTCCATATCTCAGATACTATAAGCGATAGGGCTTGTATATTCGGTGTATGGAAGGACTGTAAGGTGTACATGTCCAACTGGCAGGTGTCATCTAACCTTGACCTCATTTTCATGGTTCAGTGGTTATAGTTATTTTTTTTTTGGTGTGTTTTTCTCATACTAAATGCAACAGGTCAACTATATTTGTTATATGGAATGACTGTAAGGTGTACATGTCTAGCGGGCAGATGGCATGTGACCTTGACCTCATTTTCATGTTTCAGTGGTCAAAGTTAAGTTTTTTGAGTTTTGGTATTTTTATCTAATACTATATGCCATAGGTCAACTATATTTGGTGTATGGAAATATTTTATGATCTTTATGTCAGTCGCGCAGGTTTTATTTGACAGTGACCTCATTTTCATGGTTCATTGCACAGTGTTAAGTTTTTGTGTTTTGGTCTATTTTTCTTCAACCACAAGTAATAGGTCAACTATATATGTTGTATAGAAGCATTGTTAGCTGTACATGTCTGCCTGGCATGGTTCATCTGACCTTGACCTCATTTTCAAGGTTCATTGGTCTTTGTTTAGTTATCTTGATTAATGTTAAGTTTATGTGACAGTTGTAATAAAGCTTTATACTTAGGACTATCAACATAATATCAATGATTAGTACAGAAGGCGAGAAATTTCAGCGTGTGCACTCTTGTGTTACGGAGTAACAGTATTCTTTATTTTATCCTATCATCTTAATTATAGGTATATGTATAAAAATCAAGAAAAAACGCATGTTGAATACTCCTTTGTTTGAACATTTTCTTCCAGTATTATATAAATAAAGTTATAAATTAACCTGTTGCTGATACATGTACAGCTGACTGATTGAAAGTTGTTGGCAATAAGTGCAGTGGCAAATTTTTCATGCATATTCAGACATAGATAAATCAGCAACTGATAAACAATATGAAGGTTCTATAACATGGGTCGAATAGAACCAATGATGGTAAATTTAGACTGCTGCTTGAAAATAAAGGTTTTTTGGAAAGCAGGTATTTTCCTTTGTAACAGGCCACAAACTAACCCAATACATCTGTTACAAGGGTTCTCCAACTTACAGAATGACTGTCTTGTGCCCAACATGGAACATCAAATTCAATATCTTCATTTGTGATAAAATTGAGAATGGAATATGGGTAATGTATCAAAGAGACAGAAAACCAACCAAAAAAACATAAAACAGCACTAGGCCATCAATGGGTCATCAACAAAAGAGAAAAAACAGCATCCAGCTAATCCTAAACAAAATTATGTACTAGTACATTTTAGTATTGTGTTTATGTAAGGGGACTAACTCTAGAGCAGTTAAAGTGAAACCAACAAATTTCAAAATTGATTTGTGTTTTGTGCAGGGACTTTCTAGTACAGAGAGTTCCTGGTCTTGTGGTACTATATATTAAGAAATTATTGTGTGCTTTTATTATTAAGATTTTGTTATTCTAAACTAAAATGCATTTTAAATTTGTGCGATATTGAGGAAACTCCGTTAAAATTCACAGAAATTTTCTTTAAAATGCAAGTTTAAACTATGTGTTTATTACCCTGACACCTTTTTTCACATGATTTCGGAAATTACAGTACTGAGCATTGTGTATAAATTTCATAATATTTGGGTAAGGTAAACTTAATTTAGAAAGCAATGTACAATTTCAGCACTTTTTCGATTTGAAAAGGGGCATAACTCTAGAATGGTAAATGGTTTCAAACTTAAACTGTGCTTTGTGGTAATAACTTATGAGCACTATATACAAGTTTAATAACATTTGGTTGAGGTAAAGTAAAGATAGAGAACAGAAACTATTTTCAGGACATACAGACAGACTAAGATAAAACTTAATGCCCCCTCCTTTCAGCCGGGGTTGGGGTGGGTGGGGGAAGTTAAAAGACATAGCAGAGGCTGACTGAGGAAAGGTGCACACATGTGGTTGTTTTAACATTTTGATGAGATTTCAAGCCATCCTTATCTATATAAGCCAATGAAGAATAAACAAAGATACTGCAATATACTTTGTTTTTATCAATATACACCATGAATGTCATGATAGAACTGAAAAACTCAGAGTTACAATCCTAGTCCCATTTTATTCAGAATACTGCACTTATCTGTCTTGTGACCACTTCAATGTTTACCTAGATAAAGGCATTACTGTAGGTCCTCATGTACATACTTGCAGCAATATTTTTCCAGAATGTCATATTTCAATAAAAAATATTTGGAACAATTAATAGCATAAGGTAATAGAAGGGAGAAAATCATTACTCAAAGTATGTAAATAATTTTTCATTGTTTATTTACAAAATCATTTACATACAAACACACAAAATGAAATGTATATGCTGAAGATGTCATACTACATTGAAGTTGAGTAAAATCAAATGGAATAGACCAACTGATAAAACGACTTCATAAAAAAATCATGAAATACAGAAATGTTTATTCAAAGAATCTAATTTACCAATAAATTAGTAGTCAAAAATATTATTTCATTTGTCTGGCTAATGTTTCAAAACAAATTTTATTAAATTGAAAATTATTGAAACAACTCAAACATGTCAAAGTAAAGACAAAATGTGGCACAAAAATAAGGATTGTGTACTATCTGATGACAGTTTTGATGTTCAAAGGCAAATGCATGTGTCTTTCTTAGCATTGAAAAGATATTATCCATAAAGTTTTTAACAAAATGTTCTACTTTGACATGAATATTAAAACAGATTATATATGTATATAAAAATTTAATGCTTCAGTAGGATAACATTTTCACTTTTTCTTATTAAATAATTGTTTTAAACATAAACATGGAAAACTTCCTCTATAAAAATATCCAATAAACCCACTGTAATTTATCATATAACTTTTTGTAAATGTAGATAAATTACAGCAAATATGATTCAAAGTTACCATTTTTCTCTGAAGCTATTTAAATTGTAGCAATACAGAAATAAGTGGTATTTATTTTTTGTGAAAATGATCAATCCCTATTGTTCTATGCATCAAACATATTTACATTAATTACTCAACAGAAACAGTACATAATTAATCAGTTTTTAAGGCAAACTAGAAAACTTGATGGATTCCAATAATGAATGAATAGACCACATTATTCCTGGTAAATTATTCATTATGCATATATGCACTTAATATCCTATTTCAAAAGTGGATTAGTTTTATAAATGATTATTATCTGCAGAAACAAAATACTGCATGATCATGATGATATTGTATCTTATATGGAACATAAATCAGTGGAAATGTCAAATCTGTCTTTTTCTGTAGATTACTTTTTCTTTTACAATGTCACAGAAGTAAATTCTTTGCCTCCTTTACACAGATTTCAACCTGAACATCCACGACAACCACAGTGTATACATTCAACAATCTTGCCCTGAAAATAGGAAAAATTAATGACTATATATAATCTAAAAGTTTTTTATAAGAATATTAGCTTGGAATTAGACAAAAAAATCTAAATATGATTCAACTTTTTACTTCAAACATTTATAAAAATTGAATATTGAAATAATATTTCACTAATAGCAGTCACTTTGAATCAATTTGTATGCTTGCAGGTAAATTTTTCAACCTCATTTGAATCTGTATTCATTATGTTCATGCAATTTTCAATATCCCCATTAGTGTGAGATAGTCATAGGTTGTGTATAATGTGCTGATACAATATAACAAGTCTATGCATCATCTCTTTCTCTTGGACTTTTTGTAATTTGGATCTTTATTTGAGTACTTATTGATTGATTACTGTAAATTCAAAAATTATTGCGATATTTTTATTATTGCGAAAATTGCATTTCATTCTAATATGACAAAATCACAATAATAAATGCATGCAATAATTTCTGAATTTACAGTAATAGATGATTATGTTATTCGTATCAGCAAAATTTCAGAAATGTATGTCATAATTCAAATATAGATGAGAAAATTGACATTGCAATACATGTATAAACAATGATTGGGAAAATATTCCTATTGTTCTTATCCACGAGTTTGAGATGAAACATTAGAATTATACTTGGAAACCAGATAAATTTGTATCAATTATCTTATGAATACACAAACAATCACATAGTGCTGCTATAAAGGACTTAACATGACTAAAGTCATCTGTAATAAAAAATGTTTTGGTTTACAGAGAAACAGTAAACATAACTTCCAGTTTTCAGACAAATATAAAAAAGAATATGGGGTATGATTTCCAATGAGACAACTATTCACAAAAGACCAAAATGACAGACAGACATTAACAACTATAGGTCACCGTACAGCCTTCAACAATGAGCAAAGCCCATACCGAATAGTCAGGTATAAAAGGCCACGATAAGACAATGTAAAACAATTCAAACCAGAAAACTAACTGCCTTATTTATGTAAAAAAATGTTCATTGCCAAAGTAACCTGATGATGACAGTGCTTTTTGTTGAGCCTTCGACTTTAGTCGAAAAAGCGAGACTAAGCGATCCTACATTCTGTCGGCGTCGGCGGCGTCAACAAATATTCACTCTGTGGTTAAAGTTTTTGAAATTTTAATAACTTTCTTAAACCATACTGGATTTCTACCACACTTTGACAGAAGCTTGTTTATGATCATAAGATAGTATCCAGAAGTAAATTTTGTAAAAATCAAATTCCATTTTTTCCGTATTTTACTATAAATGGACTTAGTTTTTTCTGCGGGGAAACAAAACATTCACTCTGTGGTTAAAGTTTTTAGAATTTTAATAACTTTCTCCAGCTATCCTGGGTTTTTACCAAACTTGGACAGAAGCTTGTTTATGATCATAAGATAATATCCAGAAGTAAATTTTGTAAAAATAAAATTTCATTTTTTCCGTATTTTACTTATAAATGGACTTATATTTTTCTGCAGGGAAACATTACATTCATTCTGTGGTTAAAAGTTTTTAGAATTTTAATAACTTTCTTAACCTATCCTGGGTTTGTACCAAACTTGGACAGAAGCTTGTTTATGATCATAATATAGTATCCAGAAGTAAATTTTGTAAATAAATAAATTCTTTTTTTTCATATTTTACTTTTAAATGGACTTAGTTTTTCTGCGGGGAACCATTACATTCACTCTGTGGTTGAAGTTTTTAAAATCTTAATAACTTTCTTAAACTATCCTGGGTTTGTACCAAACTTGGACAGAAGCTTATTTATGATCATAAGATTGTATCCAGAAGTAAAGTTTGTAAAAAGATTACTCCGTTTTTTTCTGTAATTTACTTTTAAATGGACTTAGATTTTCTTACAATCATAAAATAGTAACAAGAGGAATATTTTTATTGATTTTTTTCCTCATTGTTGTTGAGCCTGGGATTTACAGCATAAATAGGCGAGACACTGGGTTCCGCGGAACCCTTACAAATTTTTATAATAGTCTACTAAATAACATTTACAACTTTATATTTTTAGTACTTACTGCTTCAAGTTTAGACTTGGGGACTCTACAAATGCAGTTTGTTGCAAAGTTTGTGTCTCTAGTTTGTATACAACGTAAACAGCATAAATTTTCATATCCCTGCTTTTTCCATTTTGCGATCAAATTTTTATCTGCCATGTTTTCTTTTAAACAATAATCATAGAGCTCTGAAAATAGAAAGAAATTAATTTAAAGTATATCAATCTTCCATGTATACAAATCATGTAACTTATCTGAGATCACCCCTAGTTTTTGGTGGGGTTCGTGTTGCTTATTCTTTTGTTTTCTATGTTGTGTCATGTGTACTATTGTTTGACTGTTTCATTTTTAGCCATGGTGTTGTCAGTTTATTTTTGATTTATGAGTTTGACTGTCCCTCTGGTATCTTTCGTGACGTTTCGTCCCTCTATTATTTGTGAATTTTTTTTTTAATTATAATGCAAGAAATTCTTATTTCCATAATGGTATATAAAATAGTTCCAATGCATAGCTGTTTCTTTGTCAATAGTGGATATATATTTGGTTAGTTGTGGTATCAAATGAAAGCTTGGGGACTTAGGATCACTGTTACTCTGTAGATTTATTTGAATAATAAAGATGTATATGAAATTTTGATAGAAGGGCACATTTGACCTGTTGTTCTGATCAGAAGTTCCTGTTTTTGTACTCTCAAGCAGTACGCTCTAATAATAAGTATGCATCAAAAAGGTATGTTAATTTTATCAGCACAAGGACATGAAATAACTGCCACTTTGTGTGAACTTTAGATAAAGTAACCATTAATGCTTGAAATTGTAGAATTTAACATAGAAACAATAGGGCTATGAATTAGTGGTTTTACATGTGTAATGTATTAAAGTATAGAGATTTACTGCAGATAAAATAAGTGTTTTTTAAAAAAGGTTGATGTTTCAGATAATTAAATTTGATTCCATAACATATTCTCAACTGTTTGTCTTACAAATAAGAAAGGAAAAATCACTAACTTGAACAAGTGATTTTTTTTTCTCACAAACATCACATTAATATGGAGTAACTAAACTAACCAAAAGAGAGACAATCTACACATTACTTCAACATAGAAGTAGCGTGCTAGTGAGAGTAGTCAAACAACAACAATAGGACAACACCAAATGAAGGAGCATTTATTTTACTGCTGAATATTCTAGTTTTGCTTAGATTGCCTGTCACTTGAATTGTTATACATTCTAGTAATTAAATTAATCTACCAGTATTTCTATGCTTGCAAAATATGCTTATACTAAGGAGACAATATTTAATTGTTACAAGTGGTGTTTTAGTTTGCTGCTGCATAATAAATGTTTCCTAATCCAGTCTCATTTGGTAAAAATATATGGTGTGCTTATTATTGCAAATGTACAATTAATCATTACCTCTACTGATTGCTTTCCTGCGATAAAATAAGTCATATATGTATCGTGATTTCTGATGATGCAGTCTGAAGATTGGCCACAAAGCTTCAACTTTTCTTTTTCCCTCATGTGGATCTGTTTCAGCTGTAATTACAACATACATTGATACAGACTATTATGTTAATTAATACTTAATTCTGGGGATAATCATGTACATCTATCAATGCTGTCATGCATGACTATATGCAAACGCCTTTCATGTAATTCAGTTCTATAGTCCTGACTGCATTACTGTGAAAAAACTTAAATTCGTGGGTATCAATTTTGATGTTTTTGGCAATATTTTCATGTTCGTGGGTGTTTAAATTCAAGGGTTTTAGTTTTCTAAAAAAAATAATTAAAAAATTAAAACCTTTAGTAAAGAAGGCTACAAATAGTCTGGATTGAGGAAATTGCAAACATTGACCCTTGTAAATCGTAGTGATAACACTAATTAACCCATGATAAAGTGATCAACAGATTGAAGACCATCAAAGGTGATAAAAATAATTAGTCCTAAAACATGTCACCTAAAGAAAACACTTACAAAAACAAATGCTATGAACGTGTCTTGAATTGTCAAATAATTCTTATCAAAATCAAGCCCAGCATGAAACTAATTTCCCATTTATGTAAGTCTTACCATGGAAGTAATATTTAGATATTACTTCCATCATTTTGTCCATGGTCTTACATATATGGGAAATTATAGTTTCATGCTGGGCTTGAATTTGATAGAGATCTTTTATTATATGGGTATAATCCTGCATGCCGTTGTAGTTCTATGACTGCTATTAAAGTATTCTCAGATTTGTCGTTATTCAATATATATTCACTAGATCATATCGAGGATTTGTATAGTTAGTTAACTATACAAATCCTTGATCATATCAGCATGATCAGTAGTCAAACTTACAAATGGAGATCTTTCCATGTCTTGATTTGGACAACTGTTGTTTTATTTCGTTGGACACTTATATTTGTGGATAAAGTAATCCACGAAAACCACGAAAATTGGTACCCCACGAATAAAAGTACCTTCACAGTAATCGAATTGTAAGTAACCAAAGTATATGTCTTTCTTGGACAAATGTTGGAACCATGTATTTCTGACATGTCTGACAGGTAAACGGACAGAAATTCACAGGACAAAAAGTCACAAAAATGGTAGGACAAAAGTCACAATTGACAATTTTATTCCAATAGGACAAAAAGTCACAAATGAAATTTTCATGGGTTAAATAGGACAAAAAGTCACAGAATATTTCCCGAAAAATAATGATTTTCTCATATTAACATCTACCCAAGAGTTGAAGTGAAAACAATCAATATGACTGTTAAAGAAAGTTTGTCTCAACAAAAGAACCGAGTATTAAACTATCAGACTAATTTTTTGTTGTAGTTTTATGGCTTTATTGCTGTACAGTATTAGTTTTGCTCATTGTTTTAAAGTACAGCTCAATGTAATAAATTGTCTTTGATTTATTTTGTCCAGTGTTTTTCTGGCCGAGTTATAATGTATGGGTGTTGGTCATTGTTAAAATGCTATATGGTGTACAGATCAATGTAATAAATTGTCTTTCATTTTTGTGTCTGATTTTTTTCGGCTTGCTATACAGAAAGGGTTATGAGTAGATAGTGCTGTCTGTTTCATGTTGCTGCGTACTTTGGCTAACTGGATTGATGTATCATCAGGTGCATGGTTATGTGGTTGACTAGGGATTGGATTATCATGCTGTAGATCTGTAGATAAGTTGCCTCTACAGCCAAGACTTGACTTTAGGGTACATTTCCACCACTGCTTAGTCTTTCTAAGAGCATGTCTAGTATAGATGTAGCCTTCATAGCATAGCTTGGAACCACCTTTGTTACTTTGTAGAATTTCCATTTTGGAATGATGACTATATTCTGCATTTTTTTCCTTTTATATCATTTAAAAAAAATGAACACCTGGCACATAATTGCTCAATGAAACCATGAATGGTGAAATCGCAGACACAAAAATGTATTTATGAATAGAAAGGGAAATTCATGGTTTTAATTTGAAGTTGATTGTTTGTATTGCTATCAAGTAGATACCTTTCTTTCCTGCCAATTGGAAGCCGTAATATTTTCATTGCAATTTAAGGGACAGGTGATATGGCATTGTTTATTCATTAATTAAGCTGATCCTTGCCTTATTAATGTCCTTTTGTTATTCAATGACCAATGATAATATGCCTTCTTGTGAAGCCATATCTTGTTATGACACAATAGTTACAAACAATGATAGTAAAATTATGAAGAAAAAATATAATTATATATTTATTTATATTATGAAGAAAAAATATAATTATATATTTATTTATTTATTTCCATTTTATTTCAATAAATATAGGCTATATAATCTCAAAAAATTTAATAAATTACATATTCATTAAAAATATAATGTTTGAAATTCATCTTTTTCATGTAAATCTAATACATGTAAATATAAATAAATTAATACTATAATGAAAAATATATTGATTTGTCATGTTTTTAATATTGCAAAGGATAAAAATCTTTTTAAAATCATTCTTCTTTTTTTTACATATTGCAAAGAATAATATTTTATTAAAATAATATTAACTGTGACTTTTTGTCCTGTGACTTTCTGTCCTACATTCGTCTGACATTGTCATCATGGTCATAAGCATGCAATTTTCGTTTATTTTATACACACACATCAGTTAAAACATTGTACATGCAATTTAATGTCTGGCAAGGGTTGATCTTAAAAATGATTTCCAAGGCCACACTTAAAAATATCTTGGTTTGCCCAAACCCTACCCAAAGGTTGAGACAGTGGGTAGGTAGGTAGGCATTTTCTTTTTTTTTCAAAAAAGAAATTGAAGTATTAGATGTTTATTAGTCTTCATGTCTATTTCATTAAAAAAAAACTTCTCCAAATCAGGACAATAAAAGAATTTGAGATGGCAGCTTTTATCTTGGTAGGTAGTGTTTGGGCAAACAAACCTATTATTTATTATGGCCCAAGGGTTTATAAGTCCTGATTTTTTTTTTATAGTTGTCTGTCATGTCTATTTGAACAGAGTATGTTTAAGTTTGTTGAAAAATTAGCTGATTAGTTGTAATGCTGCACAAAATAATTATTTTCCTTAGATTTGCGTAGAAGATTACCTGATTACTAAAATGCATTCTTTTTAATATCTTTATTGATATTTGTTACCAAGTTTAATAACTTAATTTATGCAGTCATTAAAGAAAATAAACTTATAAATTCTTTTAATGTTTTTCAATTCGTACATCACGGTTTTTACTCATTCCAAGCTTTGATACTACAAATGTAGTTTATCCAAACAAAATGTTGTTTTTATAATTAATCCACCGAAGACAATAATACAACAATCAGTGAGAATTATTATTAATATTATGAACAATTAATCCTCCAAAAACACCCAATCAATTTTAAATAATCCATGTGTTTTCATGATTTTCAATCATAAGTTCCATATAATAATTTGAATAAGTTTATTAAACTTATACCTGTATTTTTTTTATAAACGTCATGAACGTAGGGAGGACAAATCCAGGTCGAACAGTCAGGGCAAACAGGTATTACAATATATTAAGGGAGAAAACACACTGACACACCTGATACTGTATTTTCAGATTCCATATTTTCTGAGTGGCACACCAAATGCAACCATATACAATTGGTGCCAGCAACAGGTTGAATAAAATTTTGTTCCTGCTTGTACATGAATTGTATATTTTTTTTCAAAAAAGGGAGCCTTCACAATGCTTTCAACACATGATTCTGTCTCCACCACAAAACCTGTATATACAACAGTAATCTTTTATAATGTTTGTTGCAGACCATGAAACATGGACAAATTCTAATCAAATCTGCACTTGGTAAAATCGCCACCTGGTCAAATCAGTACCAATAGACATAGAAAAAGTCAAATCGGCATGGAAAAAAATATGTGTATTATATAAAATATTATTAGATGCCGAATTGACTTTCAATAGGTGCCGATTTGACTTTTTCTAAGGGTGCCGTATTGACCAGGTGCCGATTTCACTTGTACCCAAATGGACATGGTAGATAATTTCTTAAATAATTTTAATTTTCAACAGAGTAGACTCAGTATTTTCAATTTCTTTATTCCCTTCACGTTTACCTTCTCTCATCTTTTGGTCCAACTCGTCTATTGTAGGTTCTATCAATTCCCATCCATCTGGTGGAGGTTTTCTACTTCTTTTCACTTTAGGCATTTTGATGTTTATGAAAAATGGACAGGAAGGATTGACAATACGTTTTGGTTACACTAAAAGAGTGTTTATTTCCGGTAAATAAATATAAAACGCTTAAGTTTATCAGATTTAATGTGGTAAATTATAAATATTACAATAAATCTGATTTTAGACAAAATTGCTTAATCGTTTTAATATATTTTCGTACATGAAAAATTTCATGAAACAATTCAATATATTTTTATTGAGACCGAAAGTGCAGCATTATTTTCTCTTCTTCCAATTTGGACACACAGACAGAGCAGAGTGTGAATTTACTACTTTTCACTGTGTACACAAAAAATACAGAGTAAACGACGAAAAACAGTTGATACCTCATTTGAATAAGTCAGAAATATATATTAAAATGCCACGAGGTATAAAAAGCTCATACTTTTGTAGAATTAAGTAAAAAAATAGGGATGTCAGAAATATAATTATGTTTATTCATCTTTCCCACCAAAAACTGAAAAAGATACATCTACATCTACATAATACTTCTTAACTTCAATATGTTGAAGATTACAAGAAGGCACATACTAGGGAAACAAATTAAAACTAAACATATTTACAATAATTTCAAGAAAAAACTTTTTTTTTTTTAAATTTTTGTATATAGATAAAAACATGGTTTGATTTAGCAATACATATGTGGTTTTGCACCAGACTTAAAAGCTTCTAAGTCTGGGCTACAGGCTACTTGGTATGTTAGGGAATTCCACAACCTTATTGTTCTAGGAAAAAATGAATATAAATGATAGTTTGTGGAAGAGAATGGCTGTATAAATTTATGTTCTTTGGATGGTATTAGGTATGTATTTACTGGGATGGAGACTAATTGGTGTTGAATTTTATATAGCATGGTGACGGATGCAAGATTTCTTCTTTGTTGTAATGTTGGCCATCTTAGATGTTCAAGCATGGCTGATACACTGCTTTGATAGCTGTATTGGTTGAGTGTATACCTGGCAGCTCTTCTCTGTACCATTTCAATTTTATGTATTTGTTGTTTCTGCCAGGGGTCCCAGACGACACTACAGTATTCAATTTTTGGTCTTACGTATGTTTTGTAAGCCAGTTCTTTTGTTTTTATGCTGTTAGTTTTGACGTTTCTTTTAATAAATCTCAGTGATGCATTTGCTTTGTTCGTGATGTCATTTATATGAGAATTCCATGTCAGATGGTTTGTGATGGAAACGCCAAGATATTTTGCTTTGTTTGTTGATTTTAAAATATGATTATGTAATGTGTATTTATAGATGATTGGTTTATGTTTTCTTGTTATGTGGATGATTTCACATTTGTCTGGGTTAAAGGACATAAGCCATTCTTGCTCCCATTGTTCCAATTTATGTAGGTCTGATTGAAGGGTGTGACAGTCATCTAATGATGAGATTGTTAGATACACAATAGTGTCATCTGCAAAGAGGCGAACATTACTTTTGAGGTTGTCTGGCATGTCATTAATGTAGATTAAGAACAGACATGGCCCGAGAACAGAGCCTTGGGGAACGCCTGACAATACAGGACAACTATTTGATGTGTGACTGTCAACCACCACTTTTTGTGATCTATGAGATAACCATGCCTCTATCCAATTTGTTGTTTTGTTATTTATTCCCATGCGTTTCAGTTTAAGAATAAGTCTTTGGTGGTCCACCTTATCAAACGCTTTTGAAAAATCCATGACAACTACGTCAGTTTGTTTTCCATTTGCCATATAATCAAGTACAATGTATTTGCTGTGTAAAAGTTAGAAGTTGTGTTTCACAGCTAACTTTTGATCTAAAACCATGCTGCAGTGGATATAGTAAATCGTGAATGTCGAGATGTTTCATTATGGATGATACAATTATGTGTTCTAGTGATTTACTAAGGATACAGGTTAGAGAGATGGGCCTGTAGTTTTCAGGTTTAGATTTTGCTCCCTTTTTGAAAACTGGTGTAACCAAGGCCTCTCTCCAGTCGTTTGGTACTGTTCCTGTATTTACTGATGAGTTAAATAAGTCAGATATTATAGGTGAGATTTCATGATGAACTTCTTTTAGAAAATGAGGTGATATTTTGTCTGGACCAATTGCTTTTGATGGGTTTAAGTTTTTTAGTAATTTAGATGTTCCTTCTGGGGTGATGTTTATTTGCTTCATTTCTAATTTGTGTGTTGCTGATTTTAATGATTTTAGTTCACAAATGTGAGATAATTTCAAAGGTTTAGGTGTGGTAAATGCTGAGTGGAATTGATGGTTTAGTGCTTCAGCCTGATCTTGGGGGTTTGTTTTTGTTATACCATTTACCTTTAGTGGTGATACACCTATATTTTCACTTTTTTGGTTTTTTATGAATGACCAAAATTTTTTGCTTGGTTTACTATCTTTTAGTTTACTGTCTTCAACTATAATGTTTTCTATGTAGTTCCAATATGATGTTCTAAGCTTTTGTTGTACTTGGTGTTTTAAGGATTGGTGCTTTTTGATAGTATCCGATTTTTTATCTGATTTTGTTGCCTTTATTTTCTTATGTATTCTGTCTCTTTTTCTGATTAGTCTCTTTATTTCTGGTGTTAGCCAAGGAATATCTTGTTTTTGTTTCATTATTTTTGATGGAATGTTTTTGTCTGTTATTTCTTGTATTTTGTTTTTGATCAGTGTCCACTTTTCTTCTGTGGTGTTATTAGTTAATGTTAGAGAAAAGTATTCGTCTTGGAAATTTTTAACTTCTGTGCGTATTTTGTCCCAGTCGGCTTTTTTGTATTGACTTATTTTTCTTGGTGTTTTCTTTTTTCTACCTATTTTGATGTTCATTTCGTGGAAGACAATGTCATGGTCTGATGTTCCGAGACTTGGTAGTGTTTTAATGTTTTGTACAAGTGAAGGCTGGTTAAGGTAAAACAGATCTAGTGTGTTTTCCTGTCTTGTTGGTATATGTACAACCTGTTCAAGATTATGATCATTCATGATATCAAAAAAGTTATTATATGTATTTGTAAATTTACAATTTGGTTTCAGTTCTTGTTTAACCCAGTCATATTTAGGGAGATTGAAATCTCCAAGTAGCCAGATATTACTGTGTGTTGGTATTCTCTGTAATGATCTGCTTAGTTCGGCGACACTTTCAGTGTCGTTTTCCTGTGGTTTATAATAAGCCCCAATGTAGATTGATTTTACTCCAATTATATCTACTTTTGCCCATAGTAATTCACAATTTGTGTCCAATTCTGGTTGTTCTGATGACAAGATATCAACTGAAATTGCTAAGAAGACACCCCCTCCTTTACGACCTGTCCGGTCTTTACGATAAATACAGAACAAGTCTTTAGGGAAGATTTCAGAGTTGCATATATCTGGTGTAAGCCAGGATTCTGTACCTACTATAATGTCTGGTTTGACTTGGTCAATTACTTGATGGAGGTCAGCTACTTTTGATTTTATCGACTGACAGTTTATATTTAATATTGTGAGACGTTTGTTAGCCTTTTTTGCTGTTGTTCTAGGCTTTTTGGTTGTTTTGAGAATAGGTTTTGGAGATGATGTTGCTTGAGGTGGGTCTAAAATCTCAGAACATGATGATGCATCTAGATTTAGAGAGTCAAAAATGTTTGTGTCCGACAATGTGTCGAGTGATTCAAAAAGTCCGCCTGAATAGTTGGGTAGTGCACAGCGAAGACAATACCAAATGTGTTTACTGTTTGATAACATGTTATATGTCTCATTTCCTACTCCTTGACAAGATGTGTGATACCATTGGTCACAACTATCACACATAATTCCTTTATCCGACCAGCATACTTCTGTTTTACAGAAGCCACAGTCATATTTAGTTGTATACTAGTCCAAATAATTATGACGTTTGGCAAGGCTATTTTAATTTTTTTCTGGGCAAGGCTATTTTAATTTTTTTTCTGGTCCGTAGTAGGAAGGCGTCCCAGAAAGAAAAAAAATAGCCTTACAAGACGTCATAATTATTTGAACTAGTTGTATACCATCGATATCTGTTTCTATACAATTGATAATTCTGATAAAGTGAGGCAGTTGTTTCCTGAAAATGAAGATGAAGTCCTTTAAAATTTATTGTTGTGATCATAAATTGACTTAAATAATGTTCGGATATATTCTATTATAATAATCAGGTTGGGAACAAACCCTCTCTATGGTGATTATACCTGTATAAAGGGATAAACCTTCTATAGAGAAAATTATCCCTCTATAGACAGTCAGGGGTACTACTTGTACAAGTGTATTTTATTTACTTGAAGAAGTAAAAAAAAATATACACATATAAGTAAATTTGTAGGATACTTATACAAGTGAATTTTATTTACTTGTATAGGTAAAAAAAAAATTGGCTAAGTTATGTCCCTTAGGCATTCAGAATTTTTTACTTGTATAGGTAAAAAAATTATCCTATCTTCTTTTCTTGAATTCTTAAGATTTCTTTGCTCTAATAGAATTTTAAATTGTGTACCCTTTGCAGATGTCTTTACTAATCATTTAAGTGTAATTTCATGGACAATGAAAGTCCCATTTGTCTGTTATCTTCTTAACACTGCTCATTTACAAGTCCCAAAGGAGCAATTTTTGATTGCCTTGCGCAAATATACAAGATCTTTGCTCAATTAGTTTCTTTGATGAATTACTGAGATGAAACATTGAACTTTAATGAAAAAATTTGAGCAAACCTGGGAAAAATCTTTAAAGGCATGATTTTACATCTCAAAACTTGAGGATTTTTGTGACATTGTAAGAAAAATTTACTTATACAAGTAAATTTTTCAGAAAATTAAGGGGAGATTATTCAAACATTATTTATTTACTTATATGTGTATATTTTTTTTCACTTCTTTAAGTAAATAAAATACACTTGTACAAGTAGTACCCCTGACTGATAGAGGGGTATTTTTGTTTAGACTGGATTTAAATCAAATCAGGGTAGAATGGCATTCTCTACTTATTATGGCAGTAACCTGCAACAGTTGATGCACCAATATTGATGTACTTAGTTTAATATGCACATGCCCAGTTTGCTGCTTATCTGACTAAACATAAAATCTATTGTTCTTCTCTTCTTTTGTTACAGAAAACCATCAACGTACTGATGTTTACTTTCCGGCGCATGCCTGGTTAATGTTTTCAAAATAAATTTATGTGAATAATTTTTGTCAAAACATAAATTAACAAGTTCACCATGATTGAAAGCTGTGATGATCAGGTAAATTCTACTCACTTATGCCTCACTGAACAGAATTTCTATTGTTAGATTTAACATGAAATTTACTATTCCTTTTGATGTTGTTCAGATAGGTATACAATAGATTTCAAGTTTTGTCACTTAAGCAGAAAACGGATTATCCCAATTTTTAGTAAAGTGCATATGTTGATGCACCTACTGCTAGAGATTATAGCTATTTATTACAGTACATTTATATACTAGTACTACACTATACATTGAGAGAACTATCTATTTACTACGTTCATTCATACATTCTTACATTCATTCATTCATTCATTCATTCATTGACGGACAGACTTTATTCTATACTACTCTGCACGAAGTTATTATGCTCACAACCCCGCCACTTTTCTAACACTATAAATACGGTTAACTCGCACTAATGCGAGTTTCACACACTTTAGCACACACGCTACATAGGGACATCTTACTTTATTCCCTACTTTCAGGTAAGCACATTTTCTTTAAGGCCTTATCATGCATGTACTTATATCCAATTAATAGTTCAATTTATAAGGAAACTTCAAGTTAACATTTGAAATAAATGTTTATTATAATTATGTACTTTCAGTGTGAATAAATGGTTTTGCTACATCGTTATTCGTCACAATATTCAACACCCTAATGATTAGACCAA
Organism: Mytilus trossulus; assembly: GCF_036588685.1. Classification (NCBI taxonomy): domain Eukaryota; kingdom Metazoa; phylum Mollusca; class Bivalvia; order Mytilida; family Mytilidae; genus Mytilus; species Mytilus trossulus. The sequence continues at coordinate 78,295,104 of NC_086379.1, forward strand.
GTGGCCATATTACCCTGTGACACCAATATAATTAGAAAATGCCATTCTGCCCTAATTTGCTTTAAATCCAGTGCAAAAACAAATACCCCTCTATAGAGGGATAATTTTATCCCTCTAAAGAAGGTTTATCCCTCTATACAGGTATAATCACCATCCAGGGGGTTTGTTCCCAACCTGATAATTGTATATTTCTCGAACATAATATATAAATACATTTTGAAGATAAAGTTAAAGGTATCAGGTCTGTTAACGCCCAATGCACGTACGCACCCTACATGTTCGCACGCTCGCACCCAAGGTTAGTTTGCACCCAATTTTAAATCATATTCCAGTTTCAATAATATGAAAATCATGATTGTTGTTTTAAATTGCTTTACTTAATGTATTTTAATAGCTGACATTCAAGATTTTGAATGAGAAACACAAAAGATAATTGTTTTAACAGGTTTGCCTGTCGATAAAAAAACAATGAAGCAAATGAATTATAGCAAAACACTAACCAAAACAAGATCAAAATGTATTCAAAACAAAAAACAATCTGTCAGAATCTCTCTTTATTTTGAAACAATGATATAAAGTTGTAGTAATACACCAACCAGAACATGATTAGGATTTATTCAATACTAAAAAAAAAACCCATTACAGAACCTCACTTTATTAAGAAACAATGATTTTTTTTTAACTATACACTATCACAGTAATACTATTCAAAACCTGTTTAAGATTTATTCAAGACAATAAAAAACTTCTCACTTTATTTTGAGACAATGACCGCAACTATAGGTATAGGAATACACTTTCCAAAACTTAAGTAGAAAGTTATTTAACACAAAACCAATATAGAATTGGGCGCGAACATGTATGGGGCGGCGAACATGAAAGGTGGCGAATGTGACTGAGAGCAAACATCTATGGGAGTAAACGGACCCGGATTCAAAGTTAAACATAGAGACAAGAGGTCCTAGTAGGATACATAGTTTCATCGAAAGGAATATTTAATGTGTAAATCGGTATAAATTATGATTAAATAGCGTATATATGGCAGTCAGCAGGGTTAAAGAACATCAGTTGTTCGACCTGTAAGTCAAATGTGTTTTGTTTAAATATACTTTTTCACTTTTTTGGTCTTATGGAAAATGTTGTTTGTTCTGTATTAAGACCCTTCTACAACAAAATTTGTTTTACATGCACACGTATCCTTTGCACAGATAACAGCCATTGACTATCACTTTCTGTTTTACTGAAAACTAATTATATATACATGTAATAGCAGCAGTATGCTTAATCATGTTTATGAGTAAATATAAATAAATCTTAGTTCAACATCTTCAAATTGAAATTTGAAGTATCAATATATCAGGGACAAAATCATCTTATAAAATATAAAATTAGCCCATGGAAAATTTATCTTGTTATCTGACAGTTAATTAGTGTGTATCATTATATATTTTTTAGTGTATTTTTCAGCTGCATTCAGGCAGATGTTCATTCCACTGAATGTACTTAAAAACACTGTCCTTGTGACAAGTATGAAGGCTGTAAAATAGTTACAAAGCAGATTTTTGCAGTACTGGTCCTATAAATTTATTGGCCTAATGTTTAACATACATAATATATACTGTAAATAGTATATATTTTTTAGTATACTAGAAAGTGAATATTCCTGAAAAAAATGTGTAATCAATCATTTTTGTCAATATTTATTTTCTTATTAGGGGGTCCAAGAGGAAACAAAAAGACCCACAAGGGTCAAAGAAGACATTTTACAGATGAATCTGAAATAAAACATGCACAGGAAAAAGAAGAAAGACAAAAAGAATGGAGGGTATGTTACTGTTGTAAGTTGGTGTACAGTTTCAACTTAAATGCTTTAAAAGATCTAAAACTTACAGCCTTTTTGCATCTTACATGTAAGTTGTATTATGTGTCAAAGCTCAAAATAAATTGTATTCTAGATCTTATACGCAGTTCGGTTTGAGCCCAGGCTCTGTGTTGTAGACCAAACTTTGACCTATAATGGTTTAGTTATTTTTACCAATTAGGACTCAGATGGAGAGTTGTCTATTTGGCACTCATACCACATCTTCTTATATCTATATACATGTAATTTGATGTAGAACATGTATTTCAATCAGATTTCTATGAGTTGTTGCAGTTCCATGGAAACTTGTCTAAATTATAAGCAGGTATAATTTACAAGTTAAGTTAATTGATTAATACATTTGTAATAATGGTAGACCAAGTAGATATTCATCCACTTGTGTCTTAACAGTTTCTAAATTTTCAGTTTGACCAGTAGCTATTCTTTATATTTCAGAAAAAACAAGGTATAGAAAGTGAGGAGGAGGAGGAAGCAGAGGGAAAGGAGACAGTAGTGAAAGAGGGAGAGGAAGCTAAAGGAGCTGCTGCCCCTGGGGATCTACCACCATCTAGTTCTGAAGAGAGTTCAGATGATGAATCGGTAAGTACTTTATACTGTTTAATGCAGTTTCAATATTCATCCTTTTATATGCCTCATACAATGTTGAAATTCAGATGTATGAAGGGGAGGAAACAGTACTAGTCATTCCAAATTTCTTGAAAAGTAAACTCTGAACAGGGATCTCCATGGCCTGTTTAACGATGGCGCCCCGCCATCGTTCAAATGTCTTGCGCCATCGTTAAATGACTCGCGCCATCGTTAAATTGTCTTACGCCATCGTTTAATAAATCGTCTTCCGCCATCATTCAAAACTTCATGGTTTTTTTGTAGCCCGAAGCCATTTATTTTTATCCGGATTAAGATCGCTAATCACTTGTACCTGAGCTTGTACAGGTAGATCAACAAACCAGACAGGAGATCACTATCTGAGGATAGACGATCCATTTGTCGAATTAATCAATTAAGTTTCAGCAAATGATTATGATAACTTAGATTAAATAAATAAATTAATAATCCAGTTTCAAAGAAAACAGTTTAACAGGTCGAACACGTGCTTTATTTTGACTTACGCAATCAGCATCCCCCTTTTTTAAGAAGTACAAAATAAGACGCAAAACAGTAAATATTATTTCATCGCAAATAACTCGAGTACTACTGTAACGATAATTTAGAATTACTTTAAAGTTTTAAAAGTAAAAACTTAAATATTTCCTGTAAAGAAATATCGTATGGTAATTCCGAAAATCATTTCGTACAGTACAATCAAATTGATACATCCGCGTTTCCGGTTTCTATTCAGACTCGAAAGATACATGTTGCACAGCATCAATTTGCCAGATAAAGTCATTAAAAACCTTTTCATTTGTCAACGTTTGCTTTACAAATCTCTTTAACCTTTTACATAACCCGTACAAATCGTTTTGTTGTTGCTGCTAATCAGCCATACCGGTAATGGGTTCTGAATTTGACAGTGTCCATGAAAAATAAGCTCCACATCATATGATTTTTAACCTCCATAACAATTACCAAAAATACAAGAAATCTACATGGGGACCTTCATGACAGCTTTTGGTCATTCTCGTCTAAGGGGGGACCATGAAGACTTGGCATTTGAATGGTTAAAAACGGCAATAACTGAAAATATTGATACTTCTAAAATTTTCTATTTCTATTATGAAAATTCAAATAAATATAATTGAAATAAGCAATGAATTAGCATGTTCACCATTCCTTGTATGGAGGAATAAAATACTTCCGATCGCGCTACACTGTACAGCGTAGACACGGTTTGTAATGGTGAAAGTTCCTCCATCGTTCAATTTTCATCCATGGAGATCCCTGTCTGAATCTTATGAGAGTGATCATGGTGATTGGAGGAAAAGGACATGAGAAAGATGTGTTATTCTCCTTTTATACAAGTTATTTCTTATTTCCACATAGATCCTGTCTTACAATGCTACCCACTTCTTGAAAGTATATAAAAGTCTGTATCAATTTATTTTTTCAGGATAAACATAAAGGTATAGAACACTTAATAGAAGTTGAAAACCCAAATAGAATGAAAGGTCGTGCTATTAAAAAAGTAACAGAGTTAGAAGGCGGCAAAACAGAATTGACCAGACGAGAAAGGTAGGTCTTTATAGAAGATTAGACACTAAAAAGAAATGTAATATGAATTCTCCATTAAACTGGTCACTAAACCAACACCCCAAAAAGATGAGGTAAACTGGTTGTTTTAGCTGTTTGAAACACATTTTTTGTTACAATTTTCACAGGAAGGTTAAAAAATAGACAAATTATTTAAAGAAACAATTGGTTTTGAAGGTATAGACTATATTATTATTTACATTATGATAGTTTACTTGGCAACTAAAATCATATAAGTTGACAGGTCCTTCTAACAAACAACTTCAAAACAGTTACATGTCTGTTCTCTAGTAAAATATGGCACTGCAGGACTTTGTACCATCAGAAGAATCATGTAAAGGTATTGGTCGACTGTGCCCACAGTAATTTCTGAAGCTTGTGAATTTTTCCATATAATTTTCAATAAGTACAAGAACAATGCTGAGGAATCATTATTATTGGTTGGATATCAATTTTTGTGGATTTTGTTGGCACAGAGGAACCACAAATTTAAATGTTCCACAAATTAAAATTTTATAAAGGAAAGTACAAAATGTATGCAAACTTTGCCCAAACGGCAAAATTTTATATCTACGAAAATTTCCTCAAACCACAAAAATTGGTACCCACGAAAATAAATGAATCCACAGTATTCAATATAATAACAAATGAAGCAAATATTTTTTTAACTTACAATCATATTATCAAAATGCTAATCAGTTCAATAAATTATTTAAAAAAGGCTGTAAGTATTTGACATTTGTACACTTTTAAATTTATGAAACCCTTGAATAGTCTTTTTAAGAAAACTTTGCATCTTCAAATTAAAAAAGCTTTCTTATGAATTTTCCTATAAGAACCAAAATAATTCTTTCATGTCTTACTCTTTACCCATTTTGATATGGATACGCTTAAAGTACACATTCAATAACCAGCTACCATGGTGGTGAAATATGGAAAAAAATTATGAACACCCATGTTAAAATGACCATGAAAGAATTATTGATTAAAATAGGAAATTGAGAACCTTTTTTTAACCAATTGAAGTTTAATGTAGATCTGCAGATAAATGGGCTCCCTGAAAGCCATTGTTATCTCAAAGTCATGATCCCATGTTTGAGTAACAAATATCATAACTTTTAAATTTATATATTTAAGTTATATATTATTTACTGAAGAAAATGCAAATATTTTCAGGGAAGAAATAGAAAAACAACAAGCAAAAGCAAATTACCAAAAGATGCATATGGCTGGAAAAACAGATGAGGCTAGGGCAGATTTAGCAAGATTAGCAATTATACGAAAGCAAAGAGAAGAAGCTACTAAAAAGAAAGAGGCACAAAAAGGTATGGCCTTAATGTTGTTTGATTTTGTATGAAATATTTTGTGTCCCAACTATATGGATTCATAAGAATTTTAAGAAAACAATTTAATAAAAGGCACAATTTCTGTTAGAAGTATTTAAATTGTCACAGCAGAAAAAATTAATTCTAATTTATGAATTAAATTTTAATGACTGAAGTAGCACCTTCTACCTGTATATAGATAATATACATCGTTTCCTGGTTTAGATGTCTATATTTGTTCATATTTAAATTAAGTTAGACAATGAACTTGACTGCAAATTCGACAAATGATCTACCATTTTATTTTCAAAAATATTCAGGGGACTGTATATTAAGCTCTTAAACTCAAAGTATGACAGATTGCAACATATGTTGTAAATTCATTCACTTATGTCTATTAGTTCAACATGGTTCAGAGGGCTTTGGAAAATTGTTTTTTTTTTATAATATTGTATACAGAAATTGAAAAAAAAGACCAGCTTATAAAAAATAACCTATGTTTTTTTTGCATTTTGGATCTGACATGTAGATTTATTTTCATAATGATTATATTGAACGTACCTTTCTTCAAAGTGAAATAAAATATCCTTAATCTAGTGTTCTAACTTTACTTAATTAACTACGGTACCATTGTGATGCATTAAAATTTCTTGATGAATTTGGCAGTACAATTACCCTGATATAGAATATGGCAGATTTTACAATAAGAAGGAATTGTTGTTTTTTTGTATCCATCAAAAAAGCAATTGCTGAAACTGTGAAACAGACTGTGTAATGGAGTAATGCATTATGTTATTGAATAAAATGTGTCTTTCTGAGTAAATAAAAATAAAAATTACTCTGTGTTTGTGTTTTTTGTTAGAATTAGAGGGTTTTTAATTTCAAAATATTGGACATGGAATAGACATCATGACCTACTTTACTGACATCCAGCTTATTTGGAGTGGAATTTTGAAGTATTATTTATAAGTGGAGCCTAATAACATGGACTTATATTTTAATAAAAAGTCTTCTTTTGTGTTTCAATCATAACTTTAAGGCAGATTTTTATTGGTAAAGGCTAAAAAAGGTAATTAAATAATATTGTTGCTAACGTCACGTCTTTTCCGTCCATTGTGGTATGTCACGATCGCAATTTTCTTGTTGGTTCTCAGACAGCCCATTGAAGTTTATTTTTATCCCGGGTTTTATAAATAATTGAAAAAAGCAATCATATTAAATTTGGATGACGTAAGGGGGTCAAAGGACTTGAGGAATCAATATCATTGGCTGTTTTATTTTTTGTGAACGTTACTGCTCGAGGTTTCCGTCCAAATCAGTGTCACGTGAGCAACATATATTTAGATCTGTAACTCTCCTGTATACCGGTAGGAGTTACGATATCGCCCTTTGCAGAAATAGATTCAGAGTCAGTTCCTTCACATGATGGGGAAGCAAAGAAGGTAAGTTGTATGTAATATCGTTACAAGAGGACCTTAAATATATTCCGTCCATCAAAAAGACGTTCGCAACAAAACGTAATGTCATGATAGTAGATGTTGCTAATGTTACTATTACGAATTGGTTTCTTGTGTATTCATTTGATATAAAGTACACCTGCAAATTACATTCTGTATATTTAGAAATTCTAAACCAGACTGTACAATTTTATTACTCCAGGCATATATTAAACATAACTGTGTGCATACATTTTAACTTTTAAAGATGTTGTTGCTCATGTGACATGTCCCAATGTCGCTAACGTTACTAATTTATGTCTCTGTCACGTTAGCAACATGAAAGTAGGAGACAGAACACAATACTGTAAAATCTGCCATATGCATAATCTTATGTTCTAAGTACTATATATACCATGGTTTTTACGAGTTAACTTATTCAAACAAACAAATCCAAGGGATGAGTTTGTTTAAATATGTTAATGAGTAAGACACATGGTATATAAAATTTGTAATATAAATAAAATGATTGACAGCTTCAAGACCTTCAACTAATATTGGAAATTGATCACGTTACAGTTTTATCCAATGAAATGGAAGCTCGCGCAAGTCACTCTTGCGCCTCGTGTGTGATCTTCTTTGTATTTCATGTAATAGAACCCCTGAATTTGTAGAAAGTAAAGAAAATGTCGGATTTTCACCGATTTTTATTTAGTTTTGTGCCCCGTGAATAATTGTATGCGCAGGTAATTTCATTAATGTCATCAGATTGAGGTAAACAAAAAAGTCGGATTCCAGCGACAAGGATTAAATAATTATTCTAATAACGGTAAGAATTGTTTTTATACGACCGCAAATTTTGAAAAAATTTTCGTCGTATATTGCTATCACGTTGGCGTCGTCGTCTTCGTCTTCGTCGTCGTCGTCGTCCGAATACTTTTAGTTTTCGCACTCTAACTTTAGTAAAAGTGAATAGAAATCTATGAAATTTTAACACAAGGTTTATGACCATAAAAGGAAGACTGGTATTGATTTTGGGAGTTTTGGTCCCAACATTTTAGGAATTAGGGGCCAAAAAGGGCCCAAATAAGCATTTTCTTGGTTTTCGCACTATAACTTTAGTTAAAGTTAATAGTAATTAATGAAATTTTGACACAAGGTTTATGACCACAAAAGAAAGGTTGGGATTGATTTTGGGAGTTTTGGTTTGAACAGTTTAGGAATAAGGGGCCAAAAAAGGGCCCAAATAAGCATTATTCTTGGTTTTTGCACAATAACTTTAGTTAAAGTAAATAGAAATCAATGAAATTTAAACACAATGTTTATGACCACAAAAGGAAGGTTGGTATTGATTTTGGGAGTTTCGGTCCCAACAGTTTAGGAATAAGGGGCCAAAAAGGGACCCAAATAAGCATTTTTCTTGGTTTTCGCACCATAGCGTTAGTATAAGTAAATAAAAATCTATGAAATTTAAACACAAGGTTTATGACTATAAAAGGAAGGTTGGTATTGATTTTGGGAGTTTTGGTCCCAACAGTTAAGGAAAAAGGGGCCCAAAGGGTCCAAAATTAAACTTTGTTTGATTTCATCAAAATTGAATAATTGGGGTTCTTTAATATGCCAAATCTAACTGTGTATGTAGATTCTTAATTTTTGGTCCCGTTTTCAAATTGGTCTACATTAAGGTCCAAAGGGTCCAAAATTAAACTTAGTTTGATTTTAACAAAAATTGAAACCTTGGGGTTCTTTGATATGCTGAATCTAAAAATGTACTTAGATTTTTGATTATTGGCCCAGTTTTCAAGTTGGCCCAAATCCAGGTCCAAAATTAAACATTGTTTGATTTTCATCAAAAATCGAATAACTGGGGTTCTTTGATATGCCAAATCTAACTGTGTATGTAGATTCTTAATTTTTGGTCCAGTTTTAAAATTGGTCTAAATTAAAGTGCAAAGGGTCCAAAATTAAACTAAGTTTGATTTTAACAAAAATTAAATTCTTGGGCCTCTTTGATATGCTGAATCTAAACATGTACTTAGATTTTTGATTATGGGCCCAGTTTTCAAGTTGGTCTAAATCAGGATCTAAAATTATTATATTAAGTATTGTGCAATAGCAAGTCTTTTCAAAGTATTGTGCAATGGCAAGAAATATCTAATTTCACAATATTGTGAAATAGCAATTTTTTTTTTAATTAAGAGTTATCTTTCTTTGTCAAGTATAGTAAGCAAGAAATATCTGCAAGAATTTTTTTTTAATTGGAGTTATCTTTCTTTGTCCAGAATCAACTTAAATCTTTGTTATATACAATATACAATGTATGTTCACTTTTTACTACCAACTGATAAATTTAAATAATCTTTACCATTCAGTGATAACAAGCAGTTTTTTTTACATCTTAATATTTTATGATGTATTTAAATGAGTAGTAATTGTTGCAAACTCCATTAGAATATTTTAATTGAAATTCGTTTTGGAATAAGGGAAAGGGGGATGTGATTAAAAAAATGGGTTCAATTTTTCTCATTTGAAATTTCATAAATAAAAAGAAAATTTCTTCAAACATTTTTTTGAGAGGATTAATATTCAACAGCATAGTGAATTGCTCTAAGAGAAAACAAAAATTTTAAGTTCATTTGAATACATTCATTCTGTGTCAGAAACCTATGTTGTGTCAACTATTTAATCACAATCCAAATTTAGAGCTGAATCCAGCTTGAATGTTGTGTCCATACTTGCCCCAACCGTTCAGGGTTCAACCTCTGCGGTCGTATAAAGCTACGCCCTGCGGAGCATCTGGTTTTGTTTGTTTTCAAGGTATCATACAAATTAGTCATATTTTTGGAATTTTCATCTCATTGAAAAATGCATATTTATACATACATGTATAGTTTTTGTACAAACTGCTTTTTTTCTGTTATTTTATTAATTCGATTATAAGATTATTTATTAGAACACAATTTTAATTCATAAAACACTGTATTTAAACAGTAGCGGATCCAGGGAGGGTAGCTAGTTTACGTCCCCCTAATTGATCTAAAAAATCACAGATATTTGTAGCCGACATTTATTCCTTTGTCTATAGGTAACCCCTTTTTAACTCGAAATTTAATTGAATTTTCGCAAGGGAAAAGATAGTTTTACATTTTTTTTTTTCAAAACTGAAAGAAGAATCATTTAGTAATTGTTTCCAAAATTAAGGGAATTCGTGACAATCCGATATAGTTTGAAAAAGTTTTTTTGCGATGTGGTACACCTAATTTATTGCTTTTTGTTGTTATAAAATGAAAACAAATGAAGATCTTGACCTTTTAGTACGTTCAGTACAGTTTCCTAAATATTTTAGAGGTTGACACCTTTCAAAAAGAAGGTTGAGCTTCAGCCATGGAATAACATGAAAATGAATATGTTATACCATGGCTGAAGCTCCGCCTTTTTTCCTTAGGATTCTAGTTGAGTTGCATATTTAATTAGCAAAGTATGGTACAACATCAATTTGCATATAATATACCATGGTTTTCCCTCACCACACTTTTTAAGCAAATTGTTTCATAAAAACATCAAAGGAAAAAATCCAATTTATGTTACAACTTGTATTTACAGCTAAAGAAGAAGCAGCCAAGCAAAAGTCATGACACAAGTATCAACTGATATACACACAAATGGGAGGCTTGCCCCAAGCAAGGAAGAAAACATGAAGAAATAATTGGACATTGGATATGGGGACACATTCTTACTGAACTACAAAATGCTTTCAAATTATATATTGTTTTGATCAGGTGCTAAGATTCACACAAAAGATAATGAAAAGAAAAGAACTTTCAATGGGCAAAAAGAGAATGCAAAAATTTCAATTTGCCCATAGTTTATTAGTATATTTAATTTTGGCCTATTACATTAAAGCTAAAGGTCATTAGAATTGCCTTAGATTACTGTCTTAAAAAAATGACAAATCAAGGATTTTTGTGGGTAATTTTCAGTCTTCACTCACAAAATAAGTTGCTTTGTGATACAGACCATGTTAATGACTTGCCTCCTCATAAGTTATTTTAATATAACAGCATGCTGCCCAGTTAAAACTGTGTTCATCATGTTACTTGTTTCTAGTTATTTTTTTACAATTAAATTGAAACTTTATTTATTTGAATATTAACATCTTCCTTTAGGAAATACGTTATTTATAGCTAACTTGTTGAAAAAAAAATTAAATGCTCTATTAAACACAAATTAGTACCTGCTTTGAAAATCAAAAAAATGTCCAGTTAGTTAAACTAAAGCCAAAATAAGAATTGAGTTTCTTCCTTGCTGCTGACAAAAAAGCTTGAGATTTTATATTTTTTTCTAATTTTCATAATTATTATTCATGGGCATTATTGAGATATTTAGATTTTCAGAAATTGGCCTTTTTTATTGAAAAAAATTTCTAAAGAAACTTTTTGTAAGTTGCTCATTTTTAAATAACAAAATTGGTTTAAAACTCAGTAAATCTTCATCATAATGTATTTATTATTTTATCAAGGTGCAATTCAAGTTTTCATTATCCAAGCTCATCTCAAGAGAACTATTTTTCTTTGTCCAAGCACAAATCTCAATATTTCAAGTTTGCTCTCATGGATGTTGATAGGAAAAATTTCCCATCATGCATTTTTTCAAGTTTTTATGTTTTATACTTTAAAAATGAATCCTTCACAAAAGTGCTAAAAATCTGAAGGTGAGCAGCACATATTTATAAAGGTCAAATAAAGTGACCTGTGTCTCATGTGCTCTAAACACTATATATAGTCTATTAAAATTATACAATTTAAAAAAAAATATTGTCAGGAATTTTTCTTGAACACGTTCATGAAACAGATACATAATTGGTATTAGAATATTTATATGCATATTTTTACTAAGTGCTATGTGAGAATTTGTTTCCAGTAGTTGTACTATTTGAACATGTTAAATGTGCAATCTATGGTAATATATAAAAAACTTTTTTCTATTTGTTGTTTTTATATGGATCCTGATATTGATGATTAGTAAACAAGGAACCCTGCAGAGAACTAAATACTGTGGATTCATTAATATTCGTTGGATACCAATTTTCGTGGATTTCGTGGGTACAGGAGAACCACGAAGTCAAATGTTCAACGAAATACAAATTTTGTAAAGGAATGAGTGTAGACTTTGCCAAAACCACGAAATTAAATATCCACGAATATGTAAGTTTTCCTCAAATCACAAAAATTGGTACCCACGAAAATAAATGAATCCACAATATACACCTGAAATATACCAAATACAATGACACATTATTGATTATATTGAATATCTGATCATAGCATAGTCTGTAATTGGTTGATAATTAATATCTGATCATAGCATAGTCTGTAATTGGTTGATAATTATTTTGACGACTTACTAGAGAAATACTGACATGCTTCAAATGTACATCTCCCAAAAGAATATACTTGTACATGAAAACTAAATAATTGCAAGTCAGACCAGAAAAAAACCATTGGAAGAGCTAGATATTGTTTGTTTTTTGTGGTCTTAACATAATCAACCCTTAATTGTTTTAGTGTTTTGGCCCTGACTATATTTTAAACATACATTTTACTGAGTTTTCTGTTGATAAACGGACAGCGGGCTGAGACTTCTTAATGGTCTTTCTGATGTGTAAAATATTACAATGTGTACCACGAATCACCAAAAAAAAACACCAAAAAAAACCTGCTTAGTACTACAGACCACATGAACCCCCAAATTAAGTTTGGGGTAAAATTTTGTATCCTTATCAGTTGGTGGTAACAGTAGTTTGCCGATATTCCAATCATAAATCCAATACAAAGTTATAAACAAGGTAAACAAACCCCTTGAGAAAATCAAACGAACCCTGAAAGAATTAAGACTGTCAACAGAGTAAACTTCTTCTGCTATGCATATGCAACACCCGTCAAACTGAGTCAAAATATATATAGATATAGGAAGATGTGGTGTGAGTGCCAATGAGACAACTCTCCATCCAAATAACAATTTAAAAAGTAAACCATTATAGGTTAAAGTACGGCCTTCAACACAGAGCCTTGGCTCACACCGAACAACAAGCTATAAAGGGCCCCAAAATTACTATTGTAAAACCATTCAAACGGGAAAACCAACCGTCTAATCTATATAAACAAAACGAGAAACGAGAAACATGTATATATTACATAAACATACGACAACTACTGTACATCAGATTCCTGACTTAGGACAGGTGCAAACATTTGTATATAACCTGTGAGACCAAACTGTATATCAAAAGGATGTTGTAGGACAGTCTGTCAACACTGGGGTGAATTTCATATGTGACAGGTGTGCATGGGTTCTGTGTACCGATTTTGTATCCACTCGTTTTTATAAGACAGCAAAAATTGAAAAATTTTTGGTAGTTTATTGATATCACGTTTGCATCGTTGTCGTCCAAAGACATTTGATTTTCGCACTACAACTTTAGTATAAGTAAATAGAAATCTATGAAATTTAAACACAAGGTTTATGACCACAAAAGGAAGGTTGGGATTGTTTTTGGGAGTTTTGGTCCCAACAGTTTAGGAATAAGGGCCCAAATAATAGATATAGGAAGATGTGGTGTGAGTGCCAATGAGCATTTTTTTGGTTCGCACTATAGCTTTAGTTTAAGTAAATAGAAATCTATGAAACTTTGACATAGGGTTTATGACCACAAAAGGAAGGTTGGGATTGATTTTGGGAGTTTTGGTTCCAACAGTTTAGGAATTAGGGGCCTAAAAAGGGCCCAAATAAGCATTATTCTTGGTTTTTAGCACAATAACTTTAGTATAAGTAAATAGAAATCTATGAAATTCAAACACAAGGTTTATGACCAAAAAAGGAAGATTGGGATTGATTTTGGGAGTTTTGGTCCCAACAGTGTAGGAATAAATGGCCCAAAGGGTCCTAAATTAAACTTTGTTTGATTTCATCAAAAATTGAATAATTAGGGTTCTTTGATATGCCGAATCCAACTGTGTATGTAGATTCTTAATTTTTGGTCCCGTTTCCAAATTGGTCTACATTAAGGTCCAAAGGGTCCAAAACTAAACTTGAACAAAAATTGAATCTTTGGGGTTCTTTGATATGCTGAATCTAAAAATGTACTTAGATTTTTTTTATTATTGGCCCAGTTTTCAAGTTGGTCCAAATCGGGGTTCAAAATTAAACTTTGTTTGATTTCATCAAAAATTGAATAATTGGGGTTCTTTTATATGCCAAATCTAACTGCATATGTAGATTCTTAATTTTTGGTCGGTTTTCAAATTGGTCTACATTAAAATCCAAAGGGTTCAAAATTAAACCAAGTTTGATTTTAACAAAAATTGAATTCTTGGGCTTTTTTGATATACTGAATCTTAACATGTACTTAGATTTGTGATTATGGGCCCAGTTTTCAAGTTGGTCCAAATCAGGATCCAACATTATTATATTAAGTATTGTGCTATAGCAAGAAATTTTCAATTGCACAGTATTCAGCAATAGCAAGAAATCTTCAATTGCACAGTATCGTGCAAAAGCAAGAAATTTTCAATTGCACAGTATTGCGCAAAGCAAGAAATCTTCAATTGCATAGTATTGTGCAATAGCAAGTATTTTCAATTGCACAGTATTGCACAATAGCAAAAAATATCTTATTGCACAATATTGCTCAATAGCAAGAAATTTTCAATTGGAGTTATCTTTCTTTGTCCAGAATAGTAGTGGAACCAACTTAAATCATTGTTTTATACAATATACAATGTATATTCACTTTTACTACCAACTGATAAATTAAAACAATCTTTACCATTCAGTGATAACAAGCACTCTTTTTACATATTAATATGTTATGATGTATTTAAATGAGTAGTTATTGTTGCAAACTCTATTAGAATTTTGAATTGAGATCAGTTTTGGAATAAGGGAAAGAGGATGTGAAAAAAATGGGGGAGGGGGGGGGGTTCAATTTTTCTCATTTCAGATTTCATAACTTCTTCAAACATTTTTTTGAGAGGATTAATATTCAACAACATAGTGAATTGCTCGAAGGCAAACAAAAAATTTGAAGTACATCAGACCACATTCATTCTGTGTCATAAACCTATGCTGTGTCAACTATTTAATCACAATCAAAATTTAGAGCTGAATCCAGCTTGAATGTTATGTCCATACTTGACCCAACCGTCCAGGGTTCAAACTTTGCGGTCGTATAAAGCTGCGCCCTGCGGAGCATCTAGTTCGTTTGAAAAAACAAAAAAAAACGAATTAATTTTATTTTTTGTTTTTGATTTCTCAAAAACGAAAAATAATCAAAAACAAAAAATGCAAACACTTTTGTTTCCCTTTTTGGTTTTAGAGAAATAACAAAACAAAAAAACGAAAATACTTCTGTTTTTCATTTTAGTTTTTGAGAAATTAAAAACGAAAATTAAATGAACGCAAATATACACGGACCCTTAAATTTTAACACAATTCAATCAATAATGCATAGTCAAAGATTAAGCTTTGTAGGATAAAAAGAATTCTTAGCTTTTCAGAGTAGTTTGTTCGCGGATTGTCTGCTCTATGTCTATAAACATTTCCTTTTGTGATAGAACAGAATTTCAAAATGCAATTAAACAAAAATGAATTCATCTAAAAAGAAGAAATAATTTTAACATTTGTTTCTTATAACTAATAACTGTAAACTTATCAATTGTGACTTTTCGTCGTACATGTGACTTTCTGTTCTTTTATTCAAAAAGTAACTGTATCAAGTAACTCGGTATTTTCACTTTCAAAAGTAGATTACCATTTATCATATGTTAAGAAGGAAGTATATATTACTAATGTATTAACCTATGATAAAGAATTTCCCTTTACAATGCTTCAGTCACGTGTATTGAATCACTTAAAGGAAATAATATGATCATCACATTAGTACATTTTGATGATCACAATTATATTGTTTAATTGGAGACAACGTGTAAGTAAAAATAATGTATACAGTAGTAACTCATGTTATATTTCATTCAGTTCTTTTCTACTTCGTATATAAAAAATACGTACCGTTTCATCAGAGAATAATCTTTTACAGTAATTCGTGCATATACACATAATTCTTATCGAAATGATGCTTCCAATTTAAAAACTTTTTTTTTTAAATGTATGGAATTCTATAATTTTAATATTATGTAGCTGAAATGGAATCAACTTTTCAAGTGTTTATCTTCAAAGAGTCCAATTAAAAGCAAAGTATCTTATTATATTTAATATGATAGCTGTCTGTATTATTTCAATATAACAAAACTGTAGGATGCATTGATATTGTTTACATTTTGCAGGGGCAGGCATACAATCTATTGCAGCATGGTACCAGTAAAGTTTTTCTTCAGTCTTTTATCTATAGCGTCCGTACGGATGGAGATGCTTTGTCCTGCTTACTGTATATGTGAAGATAGATCTGCTATTTGTGACGGTAGTAATAAAACGGCAAAATTTAGCTACATTCCAAAATTTCCAAGTGATATCACTAAAGTGATATTTATCAATAACAATATATCGAACTTGTCTAGGTCGACGCTTAAGAACTTATCGCCACTGAAAATCTCTCATTTAGATTTAAAAAATAACAAGATCGAATGCATACATAAGGATACATTTGCAGATATGAAACACTTAGTCAAACTTGATATTTCCGGAAACGATCAAGTACCAATAAAAAATTTGCAAAAATGTTTGCACTATTTACCACGTACTTTACAGGAACTACTATTGAATCATATGCTATGGCATCCGCTCAATAACATGAATACCATGTTTGACGGCTTGAAAAAAGGCCAAATCAAAAGAATTGAATTGAGTCATAGCTATTTAAAGCCTTTCAGCGGAAAATGGTTTGCTGGACTAAACTCGTTAACATATATAGATATATCATGGAACTCTATTGAAGATAAGGATCTCAACTTCAAAGGCCTGAATAATTTGAAGTGGTTAAGTCTTATAGGAAACTATTTAAATTATGTCCCAGATTTCTGTACAGGTGATTTGTATAAACTAGAAACACTTTTACTTTCAAATACTAGATTAGCCAATCTTATAAACCTTCAAAATAATACTCGCTGTCTAAGACAATTGACAACTCTTTATTTAAACGGAATAGCTGTACCAATTATTCCCAACAATGCATTCTCCGAATTGAAATCTCTTAAAGTTTTGGAAATGACAAAGATGTCAACGCAACTGAAAAAGATTCTACCATTGGCGTTCAACAGTTCATCACTATCAAGCTTATCATTTTCAAAAAGTGATAGATTTATTTTTTGTAAAACAGGTGTTCAAAAGGAGTATTTTAAGCCAAAAACGTTATTTAAATTCTGTCCGGGTTTAACGATGTTGGACCTGTCTCATAACTTTATAGAATTTACAAACCAAGACATCAGAGACATGTTTTCACCCTTAATCAACTTAAAAGAAATCAAACTTCAATATCTAGACCTAGTAATGATGCCTAGACATTTTTTTCATCAATTTCCGCGCATACAGAGGATCTATCTAGATCACAACATAATTCTTCCATGGAGCAGCAATGGTGAGGAGATATTTAACGGTTTAACAAACCTTACGGAACTTCATATATCGTCTAATAGAATTGGCTACTTTAGCTCTAGATCTTTTCCTGAAAATATATTGAAAACTTTAAAGTTAATAGATCTGACTGGGAACCAGTTTTCTTGCACGTGCAAACTTACATGGTTCAAACATTGGATGCAGAATACTAAAGTTAAACTCTTGAACGAAACTATTTATAAATGTGATGACCGCACAAAGCTCCAGGATTACAACCCAACATATATTGCTTGTTCAAATATCATATTTCTTATAACCGTCTCGGTTGGAGGCGGTGTTTGCTTTCTCCTCGCAGCTACTATTCTTGTTTACAGTTGCAGATGGCGTATTCGATTTCACATTTATAAAATACTTTCTTCGTCCCATTACTACCAGCAAATAGATGGCGACGATTACAGATATAGCGCATACGTTATATACTGTTACGAAGACTTCAAGTGGGTAAAACATGAACTTATACCTAAAATGGAAGAGAATCATGGATTACATCTCTGTATACCTCACAGAGATTTCGAACTTGGAAAAGTATTTGCTGACAATATTGTAGAACATATGAATATAAGTAAGACAGTTATTACGGTTCTGTCAAATAATTTTGCGAAAAATGAATGGTGCTTATTCCAGCTTGCTGTAGCTCGTAGTAAATTGTCAAAAGATGGGACGTTTTCTATTTTTCCTGTTATGCTTGAAGAAATCGATTTTAAAAACATGAATTCATCCTTATATTCATTAATTAAATTGTCTAGTTATGCTGCCTGGAACTTTGATGAAAGAGGAGTAGAACTGTTCTGGGAACAAGTTATAAACCATGTACAATAGATACAAATATCACATCGAAATTATTTATTACAAATAGTTGACTAAACCTCCATGTTTGGTTTATACTTCTTGCATTTGGCTTTTTTTTTAGTTTAACATGTAAAAACACATCCAAAGTCGCTGCATATTGATGTATAATTGTAATTTGATATTTTTTTATGAAATAGTTTATATTAAAGTATGTGTGATGATACCATTCAATAAAAGCTCATTACGGTGAGTTGTATTATCACTGTTGATGTTTTTAGAATATTAGATATTACATTCAACATATTATTGTTATGTCTTAAAAGTACAATATTTCCATTAAAAAATATGAGCTTGCTTTCTGTCAATGCAGAAATTCTTTTTGCTGATTTTATAGATATGTTTTTGTTCGTGTGTTTCTGTATGCTTATATTTTCAAAAGTTAGAGACAGTGAAATTTTTGTGGCTATGTACCTTTTACAGCGGTATAGCGGAACAACAAGGAAACGGTACAACGTCACGCACGCTGTTCCTACAACTCCTATAATTTAAAACAGAATCTTCGAAATTTCCACCGCAAAACAAAATAAATGTTAACAAACACTAACCACTATAAAAACTAATTCAGTATAGGTTTTCCTTTATGTTCTTATAGCTCTTGGTCATATGCTTAGTAATATCTAGTATATTTGAGGATTAAAACAACAAAGTTATGTGAAAAAAACGGATGTCCAACGTTACATTTTTGAACAACTGTTTTATCTCTTATGTATAGTGAACCTATTTCTTATTCTCTGATCTTCCCGAAACTTGGCAGAAGCAACCAAGTGTGTCAGTTCTTGTTTAAATTAAAGCCGTTCTTTTGTCGAATTTCGTTTGAATCGGTGGCTGCATATTAAGCTGGAATAAGAAAAATGTCCAATGACGTTTTTCGTTGACTAAACGACTAAAGGGTAGTTTAATAAGTAGACATAGCTAAAAAATGTCTAAAAAATGTGAGATAATTATAACATCTACCGAAAGAACAAACATTTGCCTCATTATTCGTGAGTTCAAAAATTGTAGATTCTATCAAACCAGCTCTACACAGTCGTTTTCCAAGCGGTAGCCATTTTGTCCAAGTTGATATTTCATTTGTCCAAGCAATTAATGCGGTTTTTTTACCTGATATTTCAATAAGTAATTTATAATTTACCAAAACAAAAGTTAGATACATGAAAAGAACATAAAGTCTAAATTCTTTTTTTTAAGTACCTGCATGTTTGGGTCTTACAGGAATAAAATGATAGGAAACATTACAAAACGGTAGCCATTTTGTCGAAACGTCGAAAAACGTCGAAAAATTGAAACAAACGCTTTTTTTTCGACGTAAAATGTGCAAAATTTGTTCCATTGTATATTCCTGATACTTAAAACGAACCGCGTGGTGAAATTTAAAAAAAAAATGCAGGTTGACGAAAATACCACGTGCATGTTGTGCACGAAACGGAGGTGACTGAAAGACTTATCGGAAATAGCGACAAAAACAGTTTCATTGAATTAATGCAACCCCGTATTATACGGATGATTCAGGGGGAGATTAGTACATTTTAAAGGCAAGCAACTTCAAGTGACTGGGAAAATAATTTTCAAGATCGGGTTATGATAATTTTATTTAATGGTTGTATTTCGACAAGTTATGTGTCAAGCAAATTTTTAATACAATTCAATTCAAAGTAATCAGGTTTATCGTTTCTCGTTTTGTTTATATAGATTAGACCGTTGGTTTTCCCGTTTGAATGGTTTTACACTAGTAATTTTGGGGCCCTTTATAGCTTGTTGTTCGGTGTGAGCCAAGGCTCCGTGTTGAAGGCCGTACTTTAACCTATAATGGTTTAATTTTTAAATTGTTATTTGGATGGAGAGTTGTCTCATTGGCACTCACACCACATCTTCCTATATCTAAATATGTTTTTATTTACTTGCAGAATGTCGGATATATTTGTATTAGGGTTGAAACAAATATAAAAAAATAACAATGACAGATGATATGCACCATGCAATTTGAGCAGCCTGCGATTAAAGTTTTGTTATAATTCATTTATTGAAACCCGTTTACTTCTGTCCCATTTTTCCTTCCTTCAAGTTCTTTCTTACGACAATACAACATTATAAGGTGAATTAAGGGTAAAAATTATTTAATCGATTTCCCCAACTTCAAAGTTGGGTAAATAAATTCATGGTAAATAGACATGAAAAAATTAATTGAGACAAATTTAAAACCAACCAACTGCATAAAAAAGCAACTGAAACTTGCAAATTGAATGTACGTCAAAAGTTTTAGAAAACTTTCTTTGACGTCGTGGTGGTGTAACGTCGTGTTGTAGGAACATCGTGCGCAACGTTTATATACAAACCAGTCTACCAGCTTGACATCAAGTACAAAAACAACAAATACAAAAAACAAAAGACACACAAAAAAGGCACACAATACCGATTTGAGAATTCTCACTGTTACTGAAAGCTAGTTCAAAGCCAATAATAAAGTAAAATCATGTAATAGAATATTACAGCCGATTTTTTTTAGTGTGTGTAGCTAAAGGTAATATCTTCAAAGTCATTTGTATGTAAGGTAAACTATCCTCCTTAAAGAGTAGACTAGCCCAACAGATAACCTATCTATATGTCTGTTGGACTAGGCTGCTTCGAAAGGAAGGTAGTATACTTGACCTAATAGTGACTTCACTGTTCAGGTAACAAGCATGCTAACCAAAAATATTACCTTTGATCCCACACTCAATGAAATCGGCTGTAATTATGTATAATTAGTATTTATGACAATTATATTTTGAAGGGTTAATTATTTTTTGTTTTATTGCTTATTCATAAATAGGGCCGTTTGTTTTTTTTAATAAATTGGTTGCTTATTCATAAATAGGACCGTTTGTTTTTTTTTGAATAAATTGGTTGCTTATTCATAAATAGGGCCGTTTGTTTTTTTGAATAAATTGGTTGCTTATTCATAAATAGGGCCGTTTGTTTTTTTGAATAAAGTGTTTTCGTTTTTTTTTAAAGCTTTCTATGTGGTGTGGATTTAGATCATTGAAGGTCGTACGGTGAACTATATATGCTTACCTTATACCCGGTTTTCGGTGGAGTTCGTGTTGCCCAGACTCTAGTTTTCGGTGTTGTGTTTGTATATTCTGTTTTCTCTTTTGTAGTGTTTACTTTATTTGGCCTTTTTAACTTTTTTGGATTCGAGCGTCACTGATGAGTCTTTTGTATCTTCACGAAACGCGCGTCTGGCGTATATACTAAATTTAGTCCTGGTATCTATGATGAGTTTATTTACTATAAAATACTTCTTAAAAGAGGTTACCACTGAGTCAGGCCGGTAGATACCAAAGCTAAAATTTGGACTAATTCCGTATACTTTTTGGAAATCACGGGTTTACAATACAAAAGTCAACAAAGTTAAAAAAAAAAAGTGATTGAGGTCACCTGTAATTATATCTATTGTCTATTTACAACTTGTATAAAGCACAATTCGGATACCAGTTCATTAATTTGAATGCTATTTGTGTATCTGTATTGATGTCAGAAATCGATGAAGATAAATCAATTGTTAGCTAAAATATGTACCAGATGACCAATGATTGTTTATTACATAATCAGAGATCCTACAGTAAGGTCAAGAATCGCCTTTATATACATGAAACGGATTGGCAATACAATAGAGGTAAGGAATTATTTTCATTTTTGGCATATCTATTATTTTAAATTGATACTGATATAACATGGACGGACACATCTCGTTCTCCCGTCCCCCTTTTTGGTATATCTTCCCCTTCATTATTCATTTATTTGTTAAACTTTTTTAAAATAACTGTTTTCTGTGACGTTGATCTTGATACAAATATGATTCAGTTCGTATAAGATGAGGAGATGTGTTATGATCCCAAATGAGACAACTTTTATACAATGTCCAACTGAAGCGGATTTAAGCAACTATGGGTAAATAACAAGAGTTCGTATGTTGGAAGTCATATCGTGTTTACGCGTATGTTCACGCAAGTGTAAATTATTATATCTTATCCTGCCAACAATGAAATGATCAAAAATGAATTTACTCAATAATTCTAGTGAACAATTTACGCTGATACGCATGTAATAACTATAATGTAACCTACATGTTTGAAAGATTGTAGATTTGTTTTTTTTTATTGACGTCAGAAGTGTATTACTTCAAAGTTTTCCTCAAATAACTCCATCATCTGGCAATATTATTCAATTTGTAAAGGTTCTTGCCATATGCAAAGTGCAATTTGAATACTTCTTTATTAAATTAACTGTAAGGTCACAAAAAATGAACAAAGAGTATGTTTCTTACATATTTTAACAGATGTAAATCATTTTTTGTTATTATTGAAACCATCTTCTCGCTGTTGCAATTAAGGTTAAATTCTATTGTTGCAGTATTGTTTTTATTATGTTTTTATTATGGTAACATATTTATCTTTTTATATAGAAAATGATTTCAACAATACAATAGATGATAGAATTCCCTGATGGGTTTATATCATTTAAATGTAATGGATTTTTGAGGTGTGAAGATATTATAATATCACCATAGGCAAAATAGAAAATTAAGCAGATGCTACTGTGTACAAATTTTCACTGAATTTGTAATAACTGACTATCTCTTAAGTTGGAATTTCTATAGATTGCCCTGGAATTAACCCAAACAAAGACGAACCATGAAAGTGAAAGATGATGCGTGTGCTAAAGCGTTTGAGAGTGTATTGGACGAAGTTGGACATTTTGGATATTTTCAAAAGAGATTGTTTTTTCTAACATCATGTTTGCAAATTCTAGCAACGCCAGTGATTTTATACTTTGGATTTCTAACAGAATTACCTGTAATATTTTCGTACCAATGTAGTGATACAAATAAAACATATTCAGAAGAAAGAACGGGAACATGTGTCAATATATCTGTCGCTGGACCAATTCAAAATCTTCCACAGGTAAGAGAACAATTTAAATGAAAATTTGATAGTTAGCAGTTACAGTAAACCTTTTGTTATTTTTTCTCCAAGCTAAATATATTCTTTAACCATTATTCCGCTGCGATGACCATTATAATGCCCAGTAAAGCTTATGTGAATCAGAATATTGTTTTTTTTTAAATTTAAGGCAGTATAGAGATATAGAATTATTAAAAATCTGCGCAGATATTGTAAGGTCATCTTGCTTTTTATTTATACATGTCTTAGGAATATCATTATATGCATTTTGAGAGAAAAATACCAGAATGTTGATGTATTTTACCATGCATCGATTTTGCCGTCATTAATGTCATGTTAATTCACATGGGTGATGATCCAGCTAGTCTAACAATAGTAATGACCCACAGGATTACATGTTAACCTTCATACCAATTGTTAGTAGTAGAACATCTGAAATCATTTACCTGGATATAAAATGCTAAATCAGAGTACGGTAATTTCCAAGAGTCTATCATAGATTAATATACTGTTTATCGTTGCAATTCTCTTTCATCTTTTAATATTTTGATCGGAGAATTATTGCCATTGGGGAACGAACTTTGATTTGTCATTTGTAAAACGTGTTTTCTTTGTTTTTGTAGTGGATGTATACGAACCAGACTTCAGGAGATGTAAATGTAGTATTTTACGTACAGACTACAGGCCTCATACTCGGCACTATCATCGGTGGCTTTGTAGCTGACTTATTGGGAAGGAAGCATATTTTATTTTTGTCATATGCTATTATGATGTTATCACATGCCTTAGTAGCAGCATGTTCAGATTTTGTATGTTTTGGTACAGGTCGATTTGTAACAAACTTTTTTGCAGGTATAAATTATATAATCTAACCAATTTTACTCTTTAAAAACAGTTTTTTTACGACTTTGTGTGATAGAACATCATACTATTCTATCTGTAAATCAGTTATCTTTAAAACATTTTAACGTTTATTTCTCAAAAATCATAACATTACAAACATTATATGGTGCCTTCAGAGAGGTTCGAACCACTAACACATTTACGCTTACGCCACCAAAAAATGATATAATGATACGATAATCGATTTGCATATTTGTACGTTTAATTGCAATACAGCCAAAATGAAAATTGAAAAAAGGAATTACTAGAAGAGCCGCAATAGTCGACGAAAATCGTAAAACAAAACATTCTTTATAAAGGTCTGTTAATTTTTCTTTCAAAATAAAGCATAACCAATTTAGTACGATAGACAGATGCGGATATTTCGCATTTCACCTTTCATAAAGCGAAATGAGAATATAAAATTTAGAATGGAAATGGAGAATGTGTGATAGAGACAACAATCAGACCAAAGATCATACATAGAAGAAGGCCTCCAATGTCTCTTCAACACAGGAAGAAAATTCCGCACCGGAGGCAGGATTCAGCTGGTCCTTTAACAAAATATATATATATCAATGTAAGCAACTTAATACGTTAGGGCAATCTGCAATAAATCATACAAGAAAGGGAGAATTATATGCAGATTGAGTATCTAAAGAGTATGTAAACAAGCTTGTTTGAATGGTATAGTTTTAGTTTTCATGATTTGGAAAACGGAAAAGACGCAAACATGTCGAAATGCTGCTAGTGCATACTAAATGAAGTGAGGTACCGTGTATACTAATTATTTACAGAAAAATGCTTAAAATGAAAGAAATTAACTGAATTGAATCGATATTATAAAAAGAATATTTTTTTTTTTGACCTGCTGTTATTACTTATTTTAGGATCTTTCATCGTGCCATCAACTGTCCTTTACGTGGAGTATCTAGGACGTAATTGGAGAGATATATGCATCTGCACATGTATGTGGTGGTTTGGTACGATCATACTGAGTATAGGGGCTGTTATAACACATGACTGGAGGTATCTCGCTGTGATATTTGGGGTTCTGGGAGTACCTATGAGTGGATTTTATTTGTAAGTTTTATTACGACAATCGATTTGCAGGTGTAAATAATATACCGAAAAAAGAATGTGTACATGAAAATTACTTTAAAAAGACTAGGTTTAATCCACAATTTTTCTACATTTGAAAATGTACCAAGTCAGGAATATGGCAGTTGTGTTTTATCATTTGATTTTGCCATTTGATTAGGGACTTTCCGTTTTGAATTTTTCTCGGAGTTCAGTATTTTTGTGATTTTACTTTTTACTGTTCTTTAATTTCGTACTTTTTTTGTGCTTTTAAACAACATGCACTTGTTTTTTCTAATGACCTTCCAATGGATATAATCAAATGCCTGTGAGGTATCATAGATTGTGGCAACATTGACATTCTATTAACTTTGCGTACTTTTGTTAGAAGTTATTAAGTAGTCTTCGTATATAAAAAAGGTATATATGCATTTACTGTGAACAATTTCTTATGGATATAAAACGAAAGACTTTCAGCTTTGACAACTTATAATATTGCCTCATCCACGAATTGAAGTAAAAACATATGAATGGATTAATTAACTTGTAAAATTCAACAGCTCGACCATTTTTCTGTTAGACCATCCCTTTTTATTAAAGACTCTTTGGCAAAGCTTTTCAAAGACGCACGCTCTCAATTATTATCTTATTCAGTTTATTTCCAGAAAGTTTTAGATGGTATTGTTGTAGACAGAAATTCAATGAGGCTGAACATATTCTGAGGGAAATGACATCATGCAACTCTCATAAAAAGCCGGATGTGACATCAGTATGTGATAATATTACCATGGCTGTGATTAACACCATGCGTGTCAGAACATATACATATCTAGACATTTTTAAAACAAAACGTCTGATAACCAGCATAACCATTCTTTCTTGTGCAAGGTATGTGTTTCAATTACGCATGTTTGCCTCGGTGATATCAAATTTGTATAAAAAACACTTCATACATATAGTGCGTCTAAGGCGCTTTTCCAGATTGACCTACACCAGGAATGCCCTAACCGAAACAAATACTGAACATTAGATAGGAGCAAAAAACATCTAAACAGAATAGCCAAATTCCTTTGAGGTCAACTTTCTAAATTATATCCGATAATTCATTTGTTTAGACCATTGTCTTTATATTACTATACAGGCTGGGATAATACTAACATACAGATTCCATGTAAGAAATAAAAGTTCTTTGGAATTTCGACAAATATGTCTATAGCGATGGCGTGGCTAACTATAGGCACGTATAAAGGTGAATTGGCTTAATTTGTGTTGGCTTTTATATTCATTGTTTATACAGGTGACATGGCTAACTATTGGATGTCTCGTGCATATAGATGTATGGCTTTAACTATGGTATCGCACACAAAACTTTATTCTATAAGTGTACAAGATGGACCATTTATAGCAAAATTCACAATAACTGTCTTCAAAATTGTCTTTTATTGATACATTCGCAATCTGAAATACTAATAAATGGCATTTTTACACATACTATAGTTCATAAAGTTAATAGCATTTAGCAATTAACCAGTTGTCTTGAATACTTGTTTTTAATGGATTAACACACATTTAATTGTTATAAGTAGGTGATGTAACTGTATTTTATTATATGTAGCAGATGCAATTTTACTTTTTTCTATTTTTATTTCAGTTGTATTAGTTGTATTGTGTACCGGTGTTTAATGGAGAGAGTATGGGACTTAACAAATAACATTTACATAGACAACAGCCTAAGATACATAGTAGATTTACCTATAATATTTTCTGCAATGGTAATTAGCAAATGGTAAAGATTTTTCATAATCAATTCATGAAAATATTATTTTATTAGATGATAGTATTAGACGCTGAAACATAGATTAATGATCTATAATAACTATTAAATGAAAGAAGGAAAAAAAAAGAAAACAACACCTCATAAATTTCAAGAGTCCGAATTTCTTGTTTTTACTACACCAGAAGCGTTCAAAGCAGAAAAATTGACGGCCAAGGAAACATTTGTAGTGCTCTATCTATGACCAACCTATAATAAACCTACTTTGAATCAGTTAAGTAGATATAACAAAATCCCTTTACTTGCATGTTTACAACTGAGAAGAATAATTGTCTTAGAAAAAAAAATGCTATGGTTATCCTTGTCCAATGCCAAATACTTTTATTGTTATTTAATATCAAATGAAGTCAATAACTATACACATAAATAAAAAAAAAGATATAAAAAGATGTGGTATGAGTGCCAATGAGACCACCCTTCACCAGAAACCAAATGAGGTTAATATTTTTGTTTGTTTTAGCATTGGTCGTCGATGGTGTATATTTCTGTATGCCATGTCCTCTGGATTTGCTATGATGTTTTTGTTTGTTTTAGCATTGGTCGTCGATGGTGTATATTTCTGTATGCCATGTCCTCTGGATTTGCTATGATATTTTTGCTTGTTTTAGCATTGGTCGTCGATGGTGTATATTTCTGTATGCCATGTCCTCTGGATTTGCTATGATATTTTTGCTTGTTTTAGCATTGGTCGTCGATGGTGTATATTTCTGTATGCCATGTCCTCTGGATTTGCTATGATGTTTTTGTTTGTTTTAGCATTGGTCGTCGATGGTGTATATTTCTGTATGCCATGTCCTCTGGATTTGCTATGATATTTTTGCTTGTTTTAGCATTGGTCGTCGATGGTGTATATTTCTGTATGCCATGTCCTCTGGATTTGCTATGATGTTTTTGTTTGTTTTAGCATTGGTCGTCGATGGTGTATATTTCTGTATGCCATGTCCTCTGGATATGCTATGATATTTTTGCTTGTTTTAGCATTGGTCGTCGATGGTGTATATTTCTGTATGCCATGTCCTCTGGATTTGCTATGATGTTTTTGTTTGTTTTAGCATTGGTCGTCGATGGTGTATATTTCTATATGCCATGTCCTCTGGATTTGCTATGATGTGTGTTATTGTACTGACAGTAGTAGATGGTCTTCTTAAGGACGAAGAGATCATTACTGGAATTGCCTTATTTGGTAAACTGGGAGTGGCATCAACCATTATTTTTCTGTTTTTGGTGGCTTTGGAGGTTTTCCCAACCACAATAAGGTATTTTAGTGATAATTTAATATGAAATGATAATACGAAGATGTGATATGGATATATGAAATGATAATACGAAGATGTGATATGGATATATGAAATGATAATACGAAGATGTGATATGAATATATGAAATGATAATACGAAGATGTGATATGAATATATGAAATGATAATACGAAGATGTGATATGAATATATGAAATGATAATACGAAGATGTCACATATGAATATATGAAATGATAATACGAAGATGTGATATGAATATTTGAAATGATAATACGAAGATGTGATATGATTGCCAAAATGATAATTCTCCACCAGAAACCAAATGATGTAGAGTGTCAGCAGCTAAAAGTGACCGTACAACAATGAGTAAAACTTATAACTCGTAAATTAATTTTAAAGCCAAAATGTCAAATTCTTTAAAGGGAGTAACTTGAATTAAAACTTTTAAAATACGACCATTACAAAAACACACAAACTTTAAATAATAACTGGAATAATAAACTAAACAAACTAGAAGTAACTGTGATGAATGTTTGGAAGATATTTTATTATAATATTGTATGGATTTTGTGTTTTGTACTGCTTACCAATTTTGCCTCGCACTAAAATAACAGAAACTTCACATATGTTCCTTATGCACGCTGCGTCTTGGGGATTGCGTTCAGTAAACTATGTTGAACCATTCACATAAAAGTATAAGTGGCTGTCCAAAAAATGTAGTCCGTCATTGTCGAAGTAATTTCTACTGCGTGTTTTCCGTATTCTGTTTTTATGTCCCACCTACGATAGTAGGGGGGGGGGGCAATATGTTTTCTGGTCTGTGCGTCTGTTCGTCTGTTCGTCCGTCTGTCCCGCTTCAGGTTAAAGTTTTTTGTCAAGGTAGTTTTTGATGAATTTGAAGTCCAATCGACTTCAAACTTGGTACACATGTTCCCTAGGATATGATCTTTCTAATTTTAATGCCAAATTAGAGTTTTTACCCCAATGTCACGATCCACTGAACATGGAAAATGATAGTGCGAGTGGGGCGTTCGTGTACTGGGGACACATTCTTGTTTTTATGGGAAGGGGTGTTGATGGGTTGATGTCACATGCTAGTTATGTATTTGGACGTGAACACGTACATTTTTATTGTAAACACATAAACACATAAACTGTTACTTTTATAGATGTATGGGAACAGCTTTAGTTTTTACAAGTTGCATTTGTGGATTAACAGTTGGAAGATACATCTGTACAGTTCTAAATCAGGTAACATTTACAAAATTATAGAAATTTATTTGTTTCCTTTTTATAAAACATTTGAGAAGTTGGTCCTTTGTCTATGTAAATCACTCATTCAAGTATGAATTCTAGCTTTGAACATAGATAGTCTTTGCAATGACCGAAAAATCATTTCTTAAATTATTCTTAATTCCACAAACAAGACTTACTGAATTATATGCAATGCACTTAAGTGAGGATACGAGCTTTACATACTTCAGGCAGTAGTTTAAAACAAGAAACTTAATTCAAACTACGCTAAAAAAAAAAGGTATCTTTTGGTCATATATACCTTCTCCTTTAGGTGTTTATACATCTAAATAGCGGATCCAGAACTTTTAAGGGAAACCACTGACTGACCTAAAGTGGGATTGGGCTCCAGTCATGCTTCAGTGATTCCCTATATAATCAACCAAAGTTTTCCAACAAAAGGGGAGCCCGGCCCAGAATCCGCCTATGAAACCTTGGTTTTCAAATGTTTAGGTTTGAGCGTTCATGAGGATATAAATTCGGAAAAGCACTGCATATGACCCAAATTCATAAAGTGATATTTTCATACAGTATCAGTGAACCTATTCTTATTTCGAAGATAATCTGAAATAAAAGGTATACTTTCTACATTCAATATTGCTACAAAATATACATTCTTATTCCATTTAAGTCTTCTTGCTTCCACCTTCAAGTTTTTAACATTCTTACTGCTATCAAATACGATATTTAGAGTATTCTTCACTCATATGACAAAGAATATCTGTGTTTAATGTTTTGCAATGCCAAAATGTAGCATACATTTGGTAGAGGATAAGCAAATTACAATCACACATACACAAACTTGTGGTGTACCAAAGAAAATAGTATGGTTGCATATATTTTATGTGTATCTATATCTATACCGAGTTTGTTTAACTCGAATGCATTTTATCAGAACATATCAAGAGATCAAGACCAGATCACAATTACCAATACATGTACGAATTTCTATTAAATTTTCATAAAAAGAATAGCAAAATTGTATTGATAAATTTTATCTACATTAAAACTACTAAATTACTATGCAGGCATTTTGTCCTCTTCCTTGACAGAAATTATGTAATTCATAAAAGCATAAACATTTTACATTTTATCACTTTTTGAATCCTTTTTCTTTGATGCTCACCAATATCAAAGAGCGCAAGATTCATAGCAGAACTGTAAATAAAGGCAGCAGTAGTATACTACTGTTTGAAATTCACATATCGATTTAGAAAAAAAAAACCACAAATCCGGGTTACAAACTAAAGCTGAGGGAAACACGTCAAGTATAAGAGGATACTACGACACAACAGAAACAAACATTAAAATATAATACACACAGAAACGAACTATAATATTGCAATATGTCTATCTAGGTTTGAGTTATGCCGCTTTTCCCAAAGAACATCAAAAGCTAGCATCGTAAACTGTTTAAAAAGGAAATTCGAGTGTCACTGATAATACTTTTGTAAACGTTGGAGGATAATTAAAAATGGAAAAACCTTAATTTAATAGCAAAATCAAAAGCTCAATCACATCAAACGAATAAATAACAACTGTAATATTACTGACTTGGTACAGACCTTTTCTTACTTAGAAAACGTGCGTCTGGCGTACAGCATTATAACCCTGGTATCTCTGATGACCTTGTTTTCCAAAAGTAAATACCAGTCAGTAAATGTAATGTAGGAGGATGTATCAGCTAAGGCTTAGATAATGCATGTATATACTTTATCGGAAGAATTCATTATATATATTTTTATCTTATTAATTCAAAAATTATATTATTTTTTTTTCAGTCATTTCATTACACATCAACCTTTATTGGATATGGTACTTTCATGTGTTTCGTTGGCTTCATCTCATTATTACTACCAGAAACGTATAATCAACCATTACCAGACATAGTCAAAAGTCGTCATCGAATAATCGCATCGCAAGATCTTACTCGAATAGCACATGACTGGAACAAAATGTAATAAAATATTGAAAAATTATTATTGTGTTGGAGTCAAACCAATGTACCGCCATCAGCACACTAGTACCATTACTAGGGGGTAACCAGTACACGGGAAATTCTTGCCGCCGTACATTTACTCAAATTCCATTTGAGTTGCTTAAAATTTGTAATAGTTATTTGATCTACAACATAAGAAAACATGTAGATTTTAATAACCTGGATATTCCTGTACACACATTTGGGGCGAATATTCACTTATTTTTTTTAGTTATGAAAAACATGTTATGTTTTTAGATTATCATCGAACGTTGGTACTACACGAACAATCAAGAGTGTATGGTTCTTAACTCCTGTTTGTCTGTCCGTCTGTACGTCATACATTTCTTTCTCATTTTCCTCGGCTATAAAAAAAAATAATCCGAACTTATTGATAGCTGGTATTGAGCTTATTAGTTTGAACTTATACAGTATGGTACTGTTTAGATAAGTTACTTACCTACTACCTGATCTTCGCATATATATATCACAATAAGGAGATGTAAAAATTAGAAATTCTGTAGGGTTTTTCTCTTACGGTAAATTCGTTATTGTTCGTGTGGTACCAAAATTCGTGGTTTTCAGAGTTATAAATGTACCACGGGTTACATGCATGCAATCTAATAACACAATTCCTATAGACTTGAAAAAAGTAAAATCACAAACATACTGAACTCCGTGGACAATTCAAAACAGAAAGTCTCCTATCAATGGCAAATTCAAAAGCTCAAACACATCAAACAAATGGGTTACTACTGTCATATTCATGACTTGGTCTAGGCATTTTCTTATGTTGAAAAAGGTGGATTAAACCTGGTTCTATAGCTAGCTCAACCTCTTACTTGTATGACAGTCGCATCAAATTCCATACTATTGACAACATGCGTGAACAAAACAAACAGACACAGACTACAAACAACCGAACCAAGAATTCATGTTGACCACATGGTGGGAGTGATATAGCAGTGTTTTTTTTTCTTTTAATGCTATTTCGAAGGCTGTGTGTTTTGTGTGTTTTGTTATGAACAAATTGTTTTCAAATACAACTAACAATACTACTTTGATTTGAGTTATTTCTTAACATGGTATATTAATCGGATCATCTGTTTTCTATGAAACGACATGGGTAATCACTCGTGTTTAATTGTTCTACATTAAAAGCTTTTTGCGTATCAATACCGGATTAATATGTCTAAACATATAAACAAAATATATATATATATTTTTTTAAATAGTATGCAATTTACGAAAGTAACAAATAACCAACATTGATAGGCTTTAAGCAAAATTATTGCTTCAATTATTGTTTTACACTACAATTATTATCAAATTTCAATTCCCCGACTTCGATGTTTATTGGAGCAAACAACCTCGCTTATCTTTTTAAAATTTCAAGAAGAGCTTTTAAGAAATGTCACTTACACTTTCATTATAGCGCCTGTATATATATGTAACGAGACAGGCTAATTGCTAGTGTGTATTAGAAAGAATATATATGCAACTAAATCATTTAAGCTTCAAGACATGATGTTAGCTTGATTGCGTTTAAATAAAATCTTCTAATGTTCTTAATGTTTTTAAATCGAAGAAATTCTTCCTAAGATAGAATGATCATACTTGTTAACCATCACCAAGTGAAACTTTTAAATATGTTACTATAACTATTTCTGTTTATATTCATGATGCCCTAGCAGTACGAATGTTTTGTAGTATGACTTGTCTTGTAAGGGTATTGTTTCTATATATATATTCATGCTTGCTCTAGTAGCTTCAATGTTTTGTAGTATGCCTATTGTCTTGTTCTTTTATTTCAAGGCAACAACAGGTTTTCACCTTAGCCGTATTTGGCACAATTTTTTTGGAATTTTGGATCCTCAATGCTCTTCAACTTTGTACTTGTTTGTCTTTATAGATGTTTTGATATGAGCGTCACTGATGAGTCTTATGTAGACGAAACGCGAGTCTGGCGTACAAAATTATAATCATGAAATAGTTGATAACTATTTCATGATTTTTAAAGTTAAATATTACAGTCATATTGGATTATCACGGCCATTCGTCTTTATGAAATGAAGGTCAATTACAATCATTCTATATCTAAAAAATAAAATAACAAAAATACCGGACTCCGACAAAAATTCAAAATGGAAGTTCTTAGTTATATGGCAAAATCAAAAGCTGAAATACATCAAACACATGGATAACAACTGTCATATTCTTCTTCTTGCCGACTTGTTCATGTATTTAAATAAGAACGACTTCATATAGGAACTTCTTCGGAAGAAATAAAAAAAGTAAGTAGTATCATTTTAATTTGCTTCTCACTGTTATTCAAAATTCGTAGACTGAAGTTGAACGCATCTATCACATCAAATTTCAGATAAAGAGTATATCATATACAGTTAAGACAGCGTTATATCTTTAATAACATATAAAAATGACAAGGAGGATGGGTGAGAAACAAACCCTTACGAGAAATAGATGGTTTTAGCATCCTAATTGTGAACTCAAGTTCTATGTAGTAATAATCCAGCAGGCGCAGATATCACAGTTGATACGATATTCAAGGTCTGGTTTCCTATCATGAATTCCTGAAAGATGACCGCTCCTCGTGTTTTAGAATTTGTTTCATATATTTGGAGTCCTGTGGTTTTGTCCACGTAGTGCCATTCAATTTTTTTTGCCAACTAAACCTTACTTTTCTTTCCAGAATTTGATAACATATAGTTTAAAGTGTTGTACTTGAAAATCTTTTTAAATCCTTGTCCTTGCACAGTCACTGTTCATTGCATTCTGCTTTATTATTTTTTTTTTTTTTTTTTATTATTTATCAAGTTATAACAGTCTTTTAAGGTAGCACAATACAAAGATTTTATGCCTCTAATTCCCCAGTTTTAAAATGCTGTAACTTTCTTTATAATGCTTGAAAATTTATAAAAGTGAAATTTATGAATAGCTAACAGATAACTCTTTCAAATTAATGCGATGATAGTATTATACAACAGTTATGTAATTAGTTATAATTACAACTGTGTCTACAAAATTGAACAAGAAATTTCCACTTTCAATTGAAATTAGCTTCTATATGGATACCCCGAGAGGGTTGATTTTTTTATAATAGGTTGTGCCTAGACCCATTATCAACAAAAGGGTGTCTCAGATTTTGGATAGTATGTATACTGTGGATTCATTAATATTCGTTGGATACCAATATTCGTGGATTTCGTAAGTATAGGGGAACCACGAATTTAAATATTCAACGAATTACAAATTTTTGAAAGGCATGAATGCAGACTTGGTCGATCCCACAAAATCAAATATCCACGAACATGCAAGATTTCCTCAATCCACGAAAATTGATACCCACGAAAATAAATGAATCCACAGTAGATCAAATTTTACACCAAATCAAATAATTTTTACTTTTATGTGGTAAGGATGTTTACACTAATTACAGATTTATGAGAGAATTGAATACGATAGCGATAATTTGAGACACCTTTTGTAGCTCCTGCTGTATTGATTTAGATAACGTTAAAATTTCTTGTGTAGTTGTAGAGATGTGAGAGCTAAATTTGTTTAAATGAACTGACCAAGATGTTGCCATTAGTTGCATAATAATTGATTACATAATGATTGCATAACACAAATATTGCATTCAATTAAAAAAATAATCTTTTATCTATCTATAAATAACTCTTTATTTAATGTGTATGCAGTCATAAGAAAGTATCATCATTTTAAAGGTTGGAGATTGGATGCAAAAATTCCTTGTATTGTGCTACCTTAAAAAGCTTGTTATTTTGAAATATAGTAGCGAACTTCCTCATAACCGGGTTGCTGCTCACAAGGAAGCTATTTAATCAATACTTCCAAGTGGGAAGTTGAAATCATTCGTTCGAAAATTTTACGGACGCCATCACCAGTTGGTTGACTGCTATGGAATATATGTTTCACAGATGACAGTGGATTTGTTTCAATTGTCGTTACTAGAATGCCGTCCCCATAGTTCCCAAATCACACTTATTACCGGGTGTGTACTAATATGAACACTTCAACAGTTGTCACACGTTGAGTAGAATCTCCTTTCTCTTTCGTAGCACCTGAGATCCATTTTTTGTTGGTGTTCGGGTTCCTCAGTCTTTAGTTTTCTATGTTGTGTTTGATGTACTGTTGTTTATCTGTTGAGTCTTTTTCTCAGCCATGACGTTGTCAAGTTATATCACACATTAAATCTTTAAACTTGAATCTGATTTCAATTTGCATTAAATGAAAGTTTATTGTTGTATTAAATTTGATACTCGAGGTTTAATCAGATTTAATACCACAATAAACAGGTTTCTGTTTGGAATATATTTGACTTCAATTTGTAGTAAATCATGTTATACAGGTTTTCTCTACATAAGATTTGAAGTTATATTACTATTCAACTTTGTTAAATTAAAAAAAAAACACTGGATCGTAATTCAGGTGTCGATTCATGAACTTACTGCATCCGGTAAACTATTTGTAAACTACTATTAAATATTGCGTTTACTTGACCAATAAACTACCAGGAAAAAATAAGCTCGGAAATTACAACTAATTTTCAAGTACTTTATTGATTCCATAAACTAATAGTTTCATGCAGTGGACTTTGCCAGCTTACTTTTGACTTTCTTTGTTGATACGTTCGCATAACGCACAATTCATAATTCTATTTAGGTGTTCTATTGTACTGTCGTTTATTAATGGAACTGTATGTTGTTAATCTGTGGACTACATGTTGGCTTAATATTACTAATTTATGTATATATCTGACATGAGTGTTCTCGCGGTTATTTGTACCGTATTCCTGTCGCGTAATGATGCCATTTTAACGATATTTTTTGATAATGTCAAAGAGACAGGAGGTTTTGCTATCCATAAAACCAGAATCAACCCAATATTTTTGTTACCAAGTCAGGGATATGGCAGTTGTTATAAAATAGTCAGTTTCTGTGTATTTGCTGTTGTTTTTTATTTTATTTTTTATAGTTGTTCGGTTTTTCTGTTGTTCGTTTAAGTACTTTTATAGTTAATGCGTTTCCCTCGGTTTTCAGTTCGTGACCTAGATTTGTTCAGTTAACTCGATTTATGACTATTGAACAGCTGTATACTACTGTTGCCTTCGTTTATACGTATGTTAAAAAAAGCAATACAGCATTGTCCAAGGTTCAAAATTCGGTTGTTCTCTTCGTTCATTTTTGATTGTTTATTTATTTGTTGTATTGGTGTTGGTATTGTTGATGTTGTTGTTATTGGTTTTATTCATTTTGATGTTATATTCCCATTTTTATGTTTTTTTTCCTTTTGGCATGATATTTCCAGATTTGTGTGTTTTCCATTAGATGTTAAATACACATTTTTTGTATATTTTCTTCTTGATATTATATACCAATTACTCATTTGTGTTTTTTGTTTTATGTACGCTTGAGCATTGCATGTGTTGGTTTAATACATTAGGTGTATATTGATACTTATTGGAATTACGAAACGTTTTCGTTATGGAACAATGTGGTGCAACATTATTTTTCGTTTTTTAACAAGATGTTTTTATTGTTTGTTGGTTTTCTTGTCATTTAAAGAAGTAGGAGGGACAATAGATGCAGGACAGATCAAATCGTCCAATTAAATGAGGAGATTGCTAAACAAAGTACACATCATAAAACATGAACGAGAGCTAAGACGTAAAACAATGGCTTAAAGCTTAAATCCGGATAAGTGAAATTTCATGATCATTATAAAAATTTGAACCTTGATAACATAACATAAAATAAACAAATCATTTAATACAATGTTTTAATGTTTAAACCCCATATATGGCATTTGAATGATAGGTACAACCTATTATTCTAACCTGAACAGTATTTGATGTGAAGCTATTTCAAGATGAATATCAATTTTGGATTCCAGAAAAAAAAATGTAAGCTTTAACACGGCAACAGTGTACGTGAAACGTGTTCATGCATTGTCAATCTGGAGATGAGAGGCTATGGTAAAACTATGTGTGATGTTCACTTTGATTGCTTAATATGAAAAAAAATTATATTATTTTAGTAGTAAATTGTTGTGCCACGAAACAGTTATAAGACGAGACTTGAAACTTGTTCATTGACTCGCGAAATTCGCTTGATCAAACTAATCAAAAAGATAAAAGTCATGAAACCTGGTCGTTATTAAAGGTTTCAGAAAATGAATGAACATACATTCTTGTGTTATACTGCTGCCTGCTTCGGATTCATTAACCATGGTATGATCTATCTAAAGAATAATCTTTACAGATTAAATAATCGTGTTGTCCATGTAAATGAAGGTTTTACGTCATTTGTTATTTTAGGTTGACAGTACAACTAATTATTTTTAACATTGCCACAGTTTTTACAAATGATAACACGTTTCAACACTCTGAGTTTCAACATGTTAAAGAGGATTAATCTTGACATTGAAATCTAAAACATCAATTTAGTTCTCTGGTTGTGTTATGTATTAAAGTAGCACTAGCTACGAGATATATAAAAATTAAAAATATGTTTTTTTTTACCCAATCATTAAAAGTAAAAAAGTGAAATAGTAATTCGTTTTTGGCGTCCAATATGGTTCAATTTTGTCAAAATAAGCTAAGAAACATTGATGATGAATTATTCACTTACAAGTGAATAATTTTGAATCCTTATTGATTTGAACTACTAGTTAACCCCTTACCAATAGATCGATAGCGCATGCATTGTGGGTGTGGAATTATTTATAGGAAGAGAATGTCAACATTGAAAGTAAAAAAAAGATAAATCAAGTGATTGACGGATTCAATCCACAAAACATCATTCTAATACAGGTTAAAAGATGATTAATCTATATTTTTAACCTATAATATGAAATTAAACTGACAAAGAAACATGTAATTGTACGATTAAACTTTCTATTGATATCTATAATCATGTTTATATCGCTTATATGACCATTGGAGGTTTTCGGAGGTCAACCCAATAGTTAATGGCGCCTGGAATTTAATACATACGAAACGAAGTTACATAATCAACATCTCCCCCAGTATAGGTCACCAGAAAAACTATATTATATTACTATTAGGTTAAGAACAAAATATTATACAAATATAGCCTTTGTATGAGGTCGATACAAGGATATATTGACCTGAAAGAAGTATATTGACTGAGGACGAAGTCCGAGGTCGATATACTTCTTTGGGTCGATATATCCTGTCTTGACCTCATACAAAGGCTATATTTGTTATATTATTAATTTCCGACCATATAATCAAAATCGTCATTTAGGTTTCAACGGTTGGAATTTTATAGATATTTAATTAACATCAATTTGTCTCCTTGACAATTACAACATATTAGTTGTTATTTCATTTACTGTTTTTTTGACATCTTATGTATTTGAAGATTTTTTTCGTCAAATTATCGATCACAGATATCATGTGTTTCAAAACGTTAAACAATATCCTGAAATTCATTACATGACGTAACAAAGTATATCGGTTTTTAGATATTCTAAAAATAACCGCGCGATATGCTTTTTGCCGGTCAATACGCTTTTTGCTATACGCCGTTTTCTCTCTACCTTCGAAAATATAGTTTAACATGTGACTATCCCTAAACGAATCAAATTTGTTAAATTATACGAATTAATAATATAAAGCAATACTAGTCGATATTTCTCCTGGTTTCTTTTTTTGGGCGATAATGATATATTATAATTTTGATATTTAATGATTATGCACATTTTTGACGTCTACGTTCATTGTTTTGACGCTCATATGACGCTAAAATTAACTGAAAGGTAAATAATAATTTGAATAATACAATCGCGCATGAAAGATGAAGGATACCGTGTTCAATATATATATGCATGCGCAGATTATTGTGTACACCTGTATGTGTAAAGTTAAATGTAACATTACAGGACAAAACAATTCTTATAGACTAGGTATTTAGAAATGGGTAATTTTTGTCCCTCGACATTTCCATTTCCCCAGTGTATATTTTATTCTTCTTGTTTATTAAATAAACTAACTATTGCTCTGTGAAAAGCTGTGCATATCGATACAATAATAACAAGCAAATATAAGCAGAAAAACAAGCGGTCTAAAACAAGGGCGACAATTCGCCATTCTCTTGTTATTCTTTCTTTCATTTCTTTTTCTTCGGTTTTATCTGCCCATCGTTGCAAATGGTTCCTGATTTCTTTAACATCTTGCTCTACAGACGAAAGTAGACTCTGAGAAATACTTGTCGGAATCGGAGGACAAGGTTCGTCGTCTGTATTTTGAATACCGTTTTGCATTGGTTTCCAACTGTCTTCTGTCTGTGTTTCAAAATAACCCACTTTGTCATACTTAAATCGTTTTTCTCTGTTTTTCATATTGATATTATTTGTAATTCGTGAATTATCTGTGGAACAGGAATTGTAAGACACTTGTCCTTTCATACATAAAATTCGGGCAAATCCGTTTACAAAAAGCTGAAAAAATAAAATAGATGAACATATTTCATGCCTTTTCTATTGTATCATTTGACTGCAAACAGATGCGCAATTGACAATTAGTTGTCATTTTTTTGTAGGTTGGTAAAACTTTTATTGTTGGATGTGACGCCAAGGTTTTTACTCGTTAAATAGTTCGTGAAACTCAGCGCAATAGTACAGTTACTTAAACTTGTGGTTTATCCTTCCATAAAGAAGTATGTAATCAAAGTAAAGGTATAAGCGTGTTCAGTAATTGCCTTTCTTTATAGATTGAAGTGTAAGCGTTCAATCAAGGTAGTTTAAAGTTGTTAACAGTTTTTGATATCGTGAATTTTTTTATGGTTTGCTTCCAATTTTACTGTAGTCAAGTTTTAAATGTTATTTTGTTAAAGTTTCAAATCGTTTTTGATACTTATATCATGCATATCAATATTTATCATATACTTATAAAAAATATATGATATTATGACCTTGGGCATTGCTGCGTTCACGATATAAGCTGATGTCATAACTGGTGAAATAGAAGTATTAGGTGTAGTATTTAAGAAAATGTCAGAAATGAAGAGTGATGTTTTTACCGCAATGGTTATCTGTCAGTAAACCACAAGTTTTCGCTTTCTTTTAGGTTTCTTCCTTATTTCAGGAAACATGATGCTTTGACTTCCAACAGACACAGTATTCCTTCTTAACTGTTTTTTGTTATGCAAACAATCAACCTTTCTTTAAAATATCTAATCCTTTACTCACCGATTTGACACATTTTGGTACTTCCGTTCTCGATCCCCGGAAGTACAAATTTACAACGATCACTGATAAAAATGTTGACAGCGTTATCAGTATCATATTAAGACAGTAGTACGCACCTGTAAAATATTAGCAAATGATTAATAGAAAACTAGTTTGGGTACAATAGTTACATATGTATCAATGTATAGGTAGGTTTGTCCTTGTCGTAGGGATACATATTCATTTTACACATGTCACAAGACGTTGAAAAACTAAAAATCTCACGGATTTCGCGAAATTCTGCATGTCAGACCTTAAGTTTTACGATCTAAACTTAATGTTATGCATTAGTATGGCAAATGATGTTTCCTAAAACGTGTAAACATATACTTTTCTGCCTTGAAATTAGTACAGTTGCTTCCCAATAAATCTTAACCGTGTAATAACTGTATTATTGTCTAGCCAAGTTGAGTTTTATAAATTAACTTTCAGAGATGTTATTGTCAATAAACTTGAATAGGCATCTTTGTAGTAATATTGCCGCCTTGTGTATGTACTTTTTCAATAAGGACTCTTGGAAGAATATTTCCTTAGGAGTATTGTTTTAAATATATATTTTTTAAATTTGTTTTGTTGTATCTTTATTTGTTTTGTTTGTCTGTTTGTTCGTGTTTCTTTTAAGCCATGGTGTTGTCTGTTCTTTGGGGGAGTTTTTCCTCGGGAACTTCTTTTTTTTTTTTTTTTTTTTTTTTTTTTTTTTTTTAAAGTTTTGCAAGTAATGAATGCATATTAAACAAAATCACGTACGTGTCAAAATAACTAATATCATCCAATATAATAAACTGCAATGATATATCAATAACCTAAACAAACACTTTTAGTGACAATGTTTGGGGAAAGTTATATTGAGTGTTTTCTGTTTGCTTTCCATTTCATTCAACTTCTGATTATTAATTTTGAACTTCAAAACCCAAAGTCATATCTGAAATATAAACACAACTTTTCATCAACAGTTACAATGCCACTAATATCAAAGAGTTTATTTAGCCAATTCCAAAGTATTTCAACTGGAAACTTGTCAATTAAATGAAAAGGAAACATCGTTAATTCCTGACAAGCCTTCTCGAACAAATAGGCAAATATTTTCATTGGTTATTTAATAGAAGTGAATCTAGGGTCCCCGAGGAAATCACAGTTCCTCAATATAACCAACAGTTTCGAAACAAAACATCTTTCAAAAGTACAATCAATTGATTCTAGAGATCGTCAAATTAGGTTCAGATTGGCGCTGTTTAAAGCCACTTGTGGTCCCATGGTAATAGTTTAGTAAAAAGATAATGTTTAAGTAGTTATCGTTTTTTTAGTCTGGAGAAAATTAACACTCACTTTATTATTCTTACTTTTCAAGGTTATATTAAGTCACGATTTTCCTATAGTAAACTGATAGTCTTAGTAAGCTGTAGCCTAGACCCAAGTGTGATAAAATTATTTCCGGCTTTCTATAAATCACGTTTAGCGATAAATGTTTACTTTACTAACGATTTGTTGTAAAATTTGAGACATACTTTCAGTGTAAACTGTTGTGTGCTCCATTTAAATAATTCTTCACAATAGGGCAATGATGTATGATTCACTTATATTAAGTTATAATCTATGTTAACAAAAAGCGCAGCTATGAATGTTGCTAAGACCATTGGAGACGAGACAAAGTCGAAATATGATGCAACAGACACCATATGTTGTTTAAATTAAAATATGTTTTCTGTATCCAAACAGCCTGTGTCTTGCAATCAATGTATCAAAGTGTTTTAGCTGTGTCCATTTATTATGTTGTATTATCTTCTATCTATATATTAAATTATACATACTGTGTATTAAAACTTATTATTAAAATGATAATGTGCAAATTAAAAGAATTTCATTATAAAAATATTATAAATGTGATGCGTTAGATGACTGTAAACACGACAAAAGACTCAAACGGCTGAGTTGCGCAGATTGTTTTTTAAACAAGAATAAATGTTCTGTTCTACACATTTAACATTTTAAACATTTTCTGTACACTACCCAATAATGGAAGGTGTACAACCTTAATTGTTTTCAAAACTCTTTAGTTTAAACAGTATTTATCAATTAAAAATTATTCATTTTAAATATAGCAGTTTTTAAAGCTTTATGTTAATCATATAGAACTGTAGTTTAAAAAGAAATCTTTCCCTCAACTTTAACAATGCAAAACAAGACGAGTTCTGTACGATTTTCCAAGGATAATACTTGCTTTATATAAAAGCGTTGATTTGATATCGAATAATCTGAAAATATTGTATAAGCATTAAAGGACTTGTGGATATACCTTCTGACAGATATTTTGGTTGCTATCAGAACAAAGCCTGTGGGAAAATTTGTAAACTGTTAGAACTTCGTTGTAACACATCATTTAGATTTTGATTGAGGCAATTTTCACAGCATATAATAAATGATTAGAATAACCTACTAATTTCTAATTTGATCAAAATCTGTTCATACTTTAAAATTAATTTACATCCTCATTTGGGAGACTGTGATTTCTAAATTGATGGACTGATTTAGACACTTATGCTATATTCAGTATTAGACACTGTGAATAATTATACCATACCATGCACGCTTATGCTTGAATATTCGTTTTGAAAGATTACCAATATATTGTGGGGTTAACGGTTTAAGGCCTCCCTAAGAGCCCTACAAACATTAGAGAAAATAGTAATGATTGTTTAAGTTACCCAATTCATTGAAAGGTAAATTGATGAAGGTTGAGACAGGTTGCATATTCAATAAAAAACATTAGATATTTGATTCGAACGAACATAAAAAATTACTGAATAATAACGTCCACATTCTGACTGGACGAGGCTGCGTATTTATACATCATTATGTGGCCG
Source organism: Mytilus trossulus (assembly GCF_036588685.1). Classification (NCBI taxonomy): domain Eukaryota; kingdom Metazoa; phylum Mollusca; class Bivalvia; order Mytilida; family Mytilidae; genus Mytilus; species Mytilus trossulus. Next base: position 78,338,832 of record NC_086379.1, read on the forward strand.
AATGAGAAAAGTCCAGGGAATGATATTTCTATACTCCATTTGACAGGTCATTTTCACAGGGTAATGTAAATGCGGCTTCCATATTACGAAAAGGGTTTATTAAAAACACATCTTTCCTACATGTTTTCCTGTAATTTTTTAACTGTTTTAAAATTTTATCAAGACCTTTATACAAATCAAAAAAGCAGATTTAAAAATTTTACTTAATTTTTAGAGCTCCGCTTGTCTAATTCTATCAGCAAAAGCAATACCATAAAAAACAATAAATAAAAGACCAGCAGCTAACAAATGGTCTTCAATCATAGACAGGTATCGACACAATATATCAAGCTCCAAATAGCGCCTATAAAGTTGGAATGTTAATGGAAAGATCTGACATCAATGCAAAAAAAAAAAAATAACAAAAATAACAAAAATAACAAAATGTGAGTAAAATTCAAAACGAAAAGTTCCTAAGCAAATGGCAAAATCAAAAGCTCAAACTCACAAAACGAATGGATAACGGAAAAGATAGAAACAATGAGATATCTGACAAAAGACACATATGAGGTTCCTGACTTCAGACAGGAATACGAAACATAGACAATTTTTCATCAGAACCAACATTACAACACTAAGCAAATACTTCTTATAACAGAAGTCGGTGATAATCTCAGATGTACAAGAAGGGTAGGCACTTGCCCACATCAGGCAACTGTTGTGTTAGTCACGTAAGAACAAATAAAGGCAACAGTAGTATACCGCTGTTCAAAACTGATTTCAAAGCATGTGTACAAAGTTTTGGAATCTATTTTTTTTTTTATATTCTACATGTTTTATGAAAACAACACATTCTGATGTACAAAAAGTACCGAAAACCTAATAATGGTTCATGATTTTCATTAAAATAAAGACATTATTGCAATTTTATTCAACACAAACATTAATTTCAGTATCTTTATCCTTATATTATTCAAACTTTAACATTTAAAATAACTGATTACAAATACCAGTGCTTTAATATGACCAAAAAGAAGAAATATTGGCATGTTAAAACAATGCGAACATTGTATATGATTTCCATTTAAATGAAGGAATAATTGCACTCTTATTCAACACCCGCTAAAGTTTAAGTGTTTTCGTTTATTTTCATTTAGTAAGGAATGACAAATTGTATATAAAGGTACACCAATTTTGTAAAAAGAAGAAAGATGTGCATTTTTAAACGATATGACCAAATTTTAATATATTTTCTCTTATATTAATCTTACTTTATGGAAAAACAACACAACGTTAAGAAATACTAAAAGCCAGTAACGGCATATGATTTCTACCAAAATGTAGAAATATTGCAATCGTATTCATCACTAACAAAGGGTTAAAATTAGCTCATATAGTAGCATTTAAATGCATGATGCTAAAGATAGTACACCTTAATTCTATGTAGCAGCATTCTACCAGTGCCTGAATATGGCGCATCTATCTTTTATTTGATACGATCTTCCAGAGTTAGCATTTAATATCATAAATTCCTTAATAGAGAGATGATCCTTACAATGTAGCCATTTATCTAAGACTTCTTGGTGATGAAGTTAAAGTATCGCTTCGAAAATGTTATGGCGAGTTGGTTAATAGTTATCAAAGGTACCAGGATTATAATTTAGTACGCCAGACGGGCGTTTCGTCTACTTAAGACTCACCAGTGACGCTCATATCGAAATATTTATAAAGCCAAACAAGTACGAAGTTGAAGAGCATTGATGATCCGAAATTCCAAAAAGTTGTAGTTAACCGTTATGGAATAACTATTTTGCAGATGACGACGATTATGTTCAAATAATTATAACTAAATTCCATCATATTGTTATCGAATGTGACCTTCTGTATTACACTTATCACTAAATTTGTACTTTCACAAGCAGCAGGACAGGTCCATTGGGCTTGAACGAGATTTAATCCATCCTTTTTTACATAAGAAAATGCAGGTACCAAATCAGGAATATGACACTTTTTATCCACCTGCTTGATGTGTTTGAGCTTTTGATTTTGCTTAAGGAATTTCAGTTTTGAATTTTTTTCGGTGTCCGGTATTTTTATTATCTAATTTTTTTATGGAAATCGTTATTGCCAGTCTTAAATTCTCGGGGTTTCATTTTGTAGACTAGCTGTTGTTTTTCGTTTTTGTCGTAATTCGTTTTTTTGCAATGACACTGTCAGCTTGTTCTAAATGATGAATTTGATATCTTCCGTCTCTCTTTTCTCAAATTGTTTAACGGGCGTTAGGAATTTCTGATTGGTACTAATAATTTGTTTAAGGAACATTAAATAAACATAAATGTCAAATCTGCTTGTATTTGATTAAAGTAAAGACTATCAGTAAACTAGAATAAACAACGGCGGTCATGGCTATAAACTTACCAGAACCTATAACATTATTCCCTTAAACATATAGCTGATTGTTTCTTTTTAGGAATCAAAGTTGAATTTTAGGAAAACTTTTTTAACTATTACACAATATTGCTTGGCCAACATATTTTGGGAAAGTGGAAAAAGATGTTCAACACAGATTCATATAGCAGACCAATAAGACGACGAGAAAAATCATACTTACTGAACATAAAGAAAACCTGAAAGTTAACACAGAAATTACTGACACCTAATCTTTCTGAACTGTTCAGTCATTTCACCGTTTACGTTGAAAGTGCATAGCTGAATCATTATACAAGTACTAGTATTGCATGTTTTAATAATAATCTTACCTATAAGGGGTATAGATGAGGCAGCTGATAATAATCTTACCTATAAGGGGTATAGATGAGGCAGCTGGTGGTGTTGATTCGGCCAATAATAACAATAATACAAAGAAGGCTACAAAAATATTCATACCTGAAAATAAAGTAAAAAATATCAACAAACAGTATTCGTAAACAAAGAGGTTACCAAAGTAACAGTAATTTTCTTATATTTGGTTGAACATGCCCTTTTGAGATGTTGACAAACGTTCTATATTATTGAAAAAATATTTTGAAAACTGTACTTTTAATCAGTTTAATGTAATGATATTATAAGCGTTGGGTACTTGTTTAATAAATCTTACAACTCAGTGACGAACTAAACTAACAAATTATTCATCTGATACCGTTATTTATTAATATTATATTTTCCTCACGAGTAAAAAGATGTATTATATATAGAACATATAAGTTTTGTTGTTAATTTACAATAAGGTTTCAATTGAACGTTTTGAAATGTAAAGTTGTATAATTTTCTAATTGTTTGAGACGTGTGATTTGTTGAATACTAAATCATCCTCGGGATAAACTGTAGGAAATAAAATCAAAGACGAGAAATTTCGATAACAGTTCTAACTAAAAGTACACGTAGATCATAACTATTTGAAATATAATAATTAGCCAATTTCATTTGAATTTTTAAAATAAATGCTACTACAAAAACACATTGAATAACGTATTTACAAACAAAGGAATACGGAACGCTTATGTCATATACATTTTAGTAGATTTTTTAAACAGTTAAACAATAATATATAAATACTTAAACTGATATGCACTATCAAAATGGAAACGATTGTCTTCTATTCTCAGTTCAACTACTGATACTCCAAAATTCATAATGAAATTAAATGAAAGTCATACAAGATGTGGGTTTGGCGCAATCGCTCCGTTTAACCCAGGATTATGACAGACTATTGTCAATGCTTCCAGTGTTTGATTATTTTGCCATTTGTGTCGGGAATTTTCGTTTTGAATTTTCCTCGCGCTCGGTATTTTTGTCATTTTACTTTTTTTCTTAAGAGCCTTTTCCTTAAAAAAAAGCTAGTTTAAATTGACAACTGATTTTATAGATATGTCTTGAAATTAAGTAAGTTTTATATTGTTTAAATATAAATCGTACTCTCAATTACCAATTCAAATTCTCCTTAAGTTTCCTTAATTGTGCCAGTGTGATAGTATACCTTCACTACGTATGTATGGATTTCGGTAAATTGCATAGAATAGGAAAAATGCTAAACGATGGATGCCTCACACCGCATTGTCATCGTAAACATACAGAAACTTACTTTGTCTTTCTTTACATAATGAATGACATACGAAACAAATGTCAATATTGCTTTGGTGAATAAATACGCGACTGTCAAAAATTACCGGAAGCAATTGTTTCATTATAATAATGTACTCCAAAGTAACACCTAAATGCAGTATTTTCCGTTTAAGTGGACTATAATTTGACTTAATTGTGGTGAAATGCATTTGGAGTTACATAACGTTAATGTAGTAAAAGTAGGAACACTATGTATTCTTATCTTAATGTTTCGCCCACGTACATAGTCAATTTCAATTAAAAACACATTGGTTCAAAGAAGTAGGATTAGTTTTAAAAGTCTGTATCTTTTTTTTTGAAGCTCAAACTAACATTACATGTGACCTCTAATTAAACGATTAAAAATGGCTCCAAATAGCAATTTTGATGGATTTTGTCAATTTAAAAAAAAATTGTCGATGACTTAGGTTTTGTCTGTCAAATACATAATATCTCATTTTGGTAAACAGTGTCTTTTGTTGCAAAATTCTAGGATATCCTTTAGAATTTAGCCTGATTTCTTTATCCCCCCTTCCACACCGTAACGACCAACACCTAACTATCTTCTTTCGCTTGTTAGAAAGTCAAAGACGTATAAAGGCTGGGCATCTATTTGCCAATATTATTAATATAAACCCAGTATGAGTGTTATTGAATCTATTTGAAATTTTTAAAAGTAAAAAACAAATTGTTTATAAAATTTAAAAAAAAACCATTCATACACTAGGTAGTAAGTCCCTCAAGCAAAATCGACCTAGACGATTTTTATTTAATGTTTATGATGGTCGTTTTAGTTTTTAAGCTCGATCGTTTAAAATATTTTACTTCCAAAACTTTTTAATAAGAGCAATTCAAAAAGAAGGATTGTAAGAAAAGAAATAATAGATACTTTTATCAGTAGAGACTTAATAATATCAAGTGGTCAAAAATACAATTCTCAAAAAACTAAAAGACTCTTTAATTCCTCCTTATAGGAATAAGTAAATACGGTTATTCTTTTTTTTTTTATCAAAGAACTCAATTTTCCACAGTTGGTAAATCTTCGATACGTTCAATTTATTTAAGAGAAACATGACAGCTAAACATCAAAGTGTGAAGGCAAACATGTACGGTATTACCAAAAGAAATATTTCTTTCTCGATCAGACTGTCTGGTGTGAAATATTTTTATTTTATTCTGACGTTCTTTTTTATTTTATTTCTTTTCCGTCCTATGTAATTAAACTGTATAATACGTTTTGCTGCGAAATTTGCAAAAACGGTTATACATCTAGAAAAGAGGAATTACTTCGGATAATTGAAGTGATATCATAGCTGTAAATCTGATCGACTCGTTCGTTTTATAAATTGTTTTGTTTATATCGCTGCCTATCTAATGTAAAAGGTTGAAATAGAAACTAATTGCAGGATCCTTGTTTCAAATGGGGCGTTAAGCGATCGATACTTATTTGAGAAAGTCTGTAATTTTTATGACGGACTTAATTCCGATACGAAGATATCATTTGTTGGAGACACTTCATCAATTTTTATGATTACTCTCTCACGGAGTAATGATGGGTGCTCTAACCGTGAAATTATCAAACACGAACTATCGACACTCAATATAAATATCTTATATATAATATTAATGGAACGTAAGGCATTGCTTATTTTTGAAGCACCACGTTAATAATAGTTAAACGACTATAGCATCAAATTAAAAAGGCCAATTAACTCGTGATGAATATAATATACTTGGTCATGCTATTATTTGACTCTCCAGACCATTCGGTGACCTTTGGGTAAAGCTCACATATCATATTTGCCATTTTGCCATTCTTTATTTCTTAGGCGTATAATGTCAAGTTTATAACATTTCTTATTTAGATTGAACAGAAAATAAACGAGTGCTCCGATCCCAAATCTTCTCCAGTAACCTTTAGATATGCACGAGATAGATAGGGCTACGCAATACCAAACGGACCTAATAAAATAAACTATAGACAGCATTGACTTTCCAAGCTTTTGATTTGAATGCTTCTTATGAAGGTAGTCCAGCTAACGTTTGGAATGAGAACATCAGTATAAAATAAGGAGATGTTTCATGATAGCCAATGAGACAACTATCCAACAGATTCCAAATGACGTAGTTGAAGTAACTTTAGGTCACTGATAGACTTTCAAGAATGAGCAAAACACATATGTAACACAAAAAAAATCATTCCATCTTCCTGTGACAGTTGTTTTAGACACTAAAAATCAGTTGAACAAAGCTAAAAAGAGAGGCAGAAGATAACAGAGGGACAATCACACTCACAGATAGAAAATAAACTACCAACGCCATGGCTAAAAATTAATAAGACAAACAGACAAATAATAGTAAACAGACACAACATAAACAACAAAAGACTAAGCAAAATGAACCCCACAAAAAACTGGGGGGGATCTCAGATGCGCCGTGGAAGTAAGCAGATACTGTTACACATCTAGCACTCGTCGTGTGGCTCATGTAAAGCTGAACTCGCAAGATTGGCATGAAGCGCAAAAACACAACTACCATAATAACCAAAGACACAGAGTATAATAATTAGAGTACTCGAATTCACTGAGAGCGAGACCATGGTCAATAACCACTTAAAATAAATTATGTTTAACCAGACTTAAATACTAATCGAAACAGATCCAACGGGTCAGTATGTAAAGGCATCATAACACGCGTAAGAATTTATTTTTTACGTCGAAAGAATGTAGGACTATAAGTTTTCAAAATTGCGTAGCAATAAATGTTTAGTTATGTTTTAATTTATCAGACACAACAATCAATGTTCATTTCTTTATCCGGTGTGCAAATAATATCTTTTTTTATGTCATATTAACGTCTTACTACCACAACATAGTTGGCGGATATGTCGGCCATTACGAACAAAATACTTTGGGAGTTATTGGAGACTGTTTATAATTCTTGAAAAATTAGGACATTGATATTTTGTTTGACTAACTTTCAATTTCAAATAATATTATACTGATTATATTGAATATTAAATAATCATCGACTTTTTAATACTTTCCTAATGCAGTTTTATAGATGTTCATGTCATTTATATATAACCAAAATCACACAGAGCGAGTAATTTGATAATGTTTAAATCAATAACTCTTAAAGAAACTTGTAGGATTTCAGTTTAATCTAATTTGAGAAAATGTGATGGAAAATTCTAGTTTCGTTTATTTAGTTAATTGAATTTTTGAATTTAAAAAATAATCTTTTTAATCGTATATAATATAATATGAAGTGTATCAATTTGATTAATGCATATACATTGTAGTTAATGTTTACTTACCGAGCTGCATCTTGGCGGGAGACTCTGGTGGCAGCCAGAATAACACTAATGTTAATGATGACAGGAGAATACATGGTAAAATTAAAATATAGTTATAAAAGGCTGGCTGACGCTTTATCTTTAAGTGAAAAGTGAGGTCCACAAAAGGTTCATCACAACATGCATATCGGAAGACAGTTTTCTTCGCTCGAGAAGAAATTATTTCCCATTCGTTACTTTTAATATAATCTGTCATTTCAAATCCAGTGCTTACATTATAAACAAGATCAAGGTCAATTTTATATCCATCGTATGTCCATGAACCAAATTTCATTTTGCACGTTTGGACATCAAACGGAAAGTACATTATATCTATGGCACATGAACTTCTAAATATAGCTTGGGGAATCCACTGAATGCCACCATCATGTGACACCACTAACAGGGCTTCCCTCTTTTCTTCTCTCCTTTCGTCTGCACTGTAAGTAAATGATAAATTACGTGAATTATTTTAAAACTAAATCCTTTACATGATCAAAATCTTTTTAAATATATCATTTTTTGCTGTACATAAATTGCTTTTTTCATAAAAATAAATGGTACACATAATCTTCATACGTAATCAAACCAAATGTCATTTTGAAAAGAAGGAATATGAACTTTTTTTCAAGTTGAATCAGTATATTTGAAAAAAAGTAAAATCACAAAAATACTGATCTCAGAGGAAAATCAATTCGTAAAGTCTATATTCACATGGCAAATTCAAATTACAAAACACATAAAAAACGAATGAACATGAACTGTCATATTCCTGACTTGAAAAAAATCTGTTAAAAACTGCATCTTTTCCCGATAAGTCGCAGTTTGACATCGAGAAAATTACACTTTACGTTAGCAACGTCATTACTTACCTGTAACTGTATCGTATGCCCTTAACTACATGACATATCGCTTCACCTTCAACCGGCCTCTGCACTGCGCTAGTGCAAGGAGAAAACCGCGATAAAAAACATCAAGAAACGTGCTCTTGAAGGTAAATAGATAGTTCACTAATCTGCTATGTTTTCCACGTGCTCTTTCTTTTTTTTTTATTGTTTATCAATTTCACGAACAGGTAAACTTCATCAACAAATTCGAAGGTTAGTTTGCTTGCGATTAACAACCAATGAATGCAATATACGTACTAAGTAATTGATGTGTAATAAATATGATTAAAACAGGTCTAAGACTTAGTTAAGCACATATGCATGCATTGGTTCAATGGTTTCTACAACATTAAAACTTGAAGAAACTCGTTTTTTGGCGCAACTATTTGGAAGTTTTGGTCATCAACGCTTTTCGTCTTTGTGTAGCTTTCTTTCCTATTTGACCAAATAATCACTGATAAGTCTAATGTCGATGAAACAAGCGTCTGGCGTCTAGCGTATTGTACTATAAGTCTCGTACCTTTGATAACTATAAGCATGTCGAAATGTTCAATTATATTGTTTATTTGAGTATTTTTCTGTCCTGAATGCTCTTCCATTTAATTGTACTGTAGTCATGTCATGTGGTGTTGTCATCTCAGTTTTATATGTAACGTTGCCATAAAAGTGTGAGGTTAAGCTGGCCTCAAACCCAGATTCAACTCACCATGTTTTTTCTTGAAAATGTCCTGTACCAAGTCACCAAAATGTCAGTTGCTATCTTATAGTTCGCTTCTGTGTGTGTTGCATTGTTCTTTGTTATTTTGTTTCATTTCAGTGTTTCAATTGTTTCGTTGTTTTTCTCTTATAATTTATTTGTTTCCCTCAATTTGAGTTTGAAACCTGGATTTATGACTTCGAATAGCGGTATACAACTGTTGCCTTTATTCATATCACATTTAATTTACCATTACTATATATCATTTAAATCTTAAAAAAAAATTATCTACTGAGAGTTTTGATTCCCTAGGCAATAACAATAAGTATACACACATTTTGGCAGTAATTTAACTTTCAATAAGTGTCTATTTGAATGAGAATAATTAATAATGAATAATATTTTCTCAGTATAGGTGTCCAAAAAGCATTATCCATTAATCTGACATAAATTTGAACCAATTTCACAGAGACTAAAACACAGACCATATGTGTTAATACTTATCCTGTATGTATTATTTTATATTAAAACCTTTATTTGTCTCATCTCTAGATTGTAATCACATTTTATACATTAAAGCTTACTAGTTATAAAGTTTGATATCTGGTTGCCAGATACTTCCCATGGGAACCCTAACTTTGGTGATGTTGTCATATTCTAGTGGATTCCATGACATATAAATATCTTTCCAATGCTGAAATAGAAAATCATCGTAATAACATAAAAACAATAAAAATATATATAACCTTCCTAAATACTTTGAACGCATATTTTAAATTAATGATCACTTAGTTTTAATTTCAAATGTATCCGTACTTTGACTTTACTAGATTTGTTTGATACTAGTAGTAGAACTGTCTCTTGCATGGCTGTTTTCATAGTTTCTGAAACTAGTAATATGTAGGCCATTTACATTCTTCCGTTTCCATTGTTATATGAAATAAGGAAATGTGGTATAATTGCCAATGAGACAACATTTCCACCATCTTCTACTTCATTTGATTTCCAAAATGTGTGAATTCCATATTCTTGATAAACTAGACTACACAATCAACATCTCCTTCCAGTTATTGTAGATTGGAAGTGATGGAGAAAAAAGTCCGCCAAAAGTAGATATAATCTTTATATTTATTATATATAAAGTAAATTTACGACAATAATTAACACAGAAGAAAAATTCTATATGGAAAGTGCCTAATCAAATGGCAAAACAAAAAGCTCACACACATTTAAAAATAGAATTGATAACAACTGTCATATTCCCGACTTGGTACATTTTTTTGGTAGAAAATGGTGGATTAAACCTGGTTTTAAAGCTAACTAAATCTAACTTTTAAGACTTTCAACTTCAATTTTATTAACAACGATGTGTTAACAAAACAAACAGACGTCAAAACTAAGAGTACAGTATGTCAACAATGTGTTATAATCTAATAACTATCAAAACAAACAAATATGTTAAAGAGAAAGAAGCACAAAAAGGCATATATCGAATTTAACAGAAAGAAGCACAAAAGGCATATATAAAAACAGAGAAAAGATTCCACCAACTAAATATAATCTATAAATATATAAGAATGTCTTATGTTCAATCGAATAGGAAACATACATGTGTATCATCTAAATAAATAAAAGGGTGACCACGTAGAAGTTGACATCAATAAAACAGGAACTAAACAGCACAGTGTACCAGAGGTCATCACGATGCTGAGAGATACCAAACCATATCTCAATCTCTAAATCATCTCAATCTAAACAACCGGTGAATGAATTAACAGACAAGAACTTTGAACTATGTTCTGTGCGATGGTATGGTATGGACACACCACTCTAATATGTAGCGGGCATTAAACTTTCGCGTGTTACGTTGCATATATTGTTGAATAAATAATGTGACGGTTTAGCTTATTGAATTTAATTCCGAATGGGGAAAACCATCATAGATATAGCTATTAGATATGAATAACAAGAGACCTTGGGTATACGCCAATGACAGCACTACCAAAAAAAACAGATACAGGAAAATCAAGGTTGATTTTTATTTCAATTTATAACTCCCTTAAATTGTTCTGCAATTTTCAGAAACAGGCATCACTTTGACATGATTTTCCAGTTAAAGGGAAAATAATAGTAATTGGAGGAAAAATAGAATTGTGTGATATATAAATCCCATGGTAGTACTTTCTAAAAAGACTCTATAAGTACAAGTGATGTTTCTTCTGTTTTCTGACAGATATACATTCATCAAAGCAGTAAAAGTAAAGTCTGGGGACGAGAAACGTGTTACATCAGTTCCAGGTCCATCACATTATAAACTTTGAGAATTATTATCACTCAAACATGCTTACTATGTTGAAATTCCTCACAAAATACATAGTTAACTGTTGTTAATGCATGTTTATAATACTTTTGATTGTTTTTATACGACCACAAATTTAAACTATGGTATTACGTTATTGGAAGGTTGTCAAATTCTAAAACACTTTCTACAACTTATAAAACAAAGGGCATCAAATTAACCTTGTTTTATCATTTCTCAGATTCAAATATAGGGGTTTCTATATATAAATGGTAAAATCAATAGCTCAAATACAACAAAAGAATAGATACCACCAGTCATATGCATGACTTTGTACAGGCATTTTCAAACATAGCAAATTGATAAAACCTGATTTATAAGCTAGATTAACCTCTTACTTGTATGAGAGTTGCATATGATTCCATGATGTAGACAACAGTGTATGAAGAAAACAAACAGACATTATATGTAAAAAAAAAAAAGAAAATAAAAGGCTACAGCATTCGACATTGTATTATAATCTTAATCACAATTAAAACAAAAAAATATGTCAACAACAAAAAAACACACCAATAAGACATATAGACGAAGTGCATAAGCAAAAACGAGAGACAATAATACACAAATTTACTCTAGTACAATAACACAATGACGGGATGTATGAGTACCGAGTGAGGCACGTCCAATTGATATAACCAAAAATATACTTAACAGTAAAAGTAATAGTTTACGCAGACAAATGAAAGAACACTTTAACACGTATTTCATTTCTTCAGTACCTAGTATCTATACTTCAAGACCATCTTGTAATATTTATGAAGTTGAAAAGGAATATTTATCAATAATGTCTTGGTATCCTTAAATGTTAAATTTTTAGTTCTTGATTTAATTTTATAGAAATATGATTTTTCCAATTGATGTAATAATATGTAAGGACTTTTTCATACTTCATGTACGGGTTAATATTAGTTGAAAATGATCATGGATGTAGACTTTCATGGTCTATTTCTTTCCACTTAATGTTCACCTTCATTTCTTGCCGGATCTTTTTGAAATATGGACGAAGGTTTCGAGTCATCAAAAAAGCGAAATATACGAAAATCAGATATACTTCAAATAATGAATAACATTTTAGAAATTTTCGAAAAGAAACTAAAAAGGATTTAAAAAAACCTAAAACATTATTATATCCTAACTAGAACCATTTATCATTACCATTTATCATTACCACATGTTTTCTTTGTGTTTATATAATCATTGTAGACTGAGATTATTTCAAGTTCGTGTTGAAAGGCCCACTGACACCTGTGAAAGGAATAATATCCACCCTTCTAATCATAAAATATAAAGTGAATACTTACATATGTTGCCCATACATTTGTTTTGAGAACTTGATTCCTCTCATCTAAATCAAGTATCTGTATTAAACTCAATCCATATTGTACATTCAGTACATCGTTCTGAGAAACAACAGGTCGACCCATAACTCCTATTTCCTGGTAGTTGTTAAGAAGCTTTTTGATCAGTGTTTTCTCCTTGGATAATTCAGCCACTTCTACAAGAGAAGATAATTTTAAACTGAGTATCAATTTCTTGCATTTATATGTTTTCCTGTCATTAAATGTTGTCAATATAAGCGAGAGGTAAAAGAAGCCACAAATCGGGTTTAACCCACAATTTGTTCTTTTAATTTTCTGTATCATGTAAGGACATGTCAGTTGTTATCACATAGTCTGTTTCTATATATGCTGGTGTTTCTTAGTGTAGCAGTTCAGTGTTTCTGTTGTTCCGTTTTGTTTTCTCTTATACCTTATGTTTTCCATCAGTTTTGGTTTGTGACCCAGATTTCTTTCAGAATCGTATTATAACTATTTACAGCGATTTTGCCATTATTCTAAGTCAATTGAAAGCAAGTATACGTAATATCTCTGTCAGAATTTCTCTATCAAATATGAAGTAAAGATGCTAGAAAAATAACTTAAATTTAACCCTCTGTTAAGTTTTTAGTAGACATGTGAACAAAATAACAAACTTGAAAATACACACAAGGATGAGTGAAACTAAATTATTTTTCAATTTGAATGTTACTTTTAAAATAGAGTTTTTACAGTGCTAGGTCGAAGTGGTGGACAATTAGTCTCTGAGTGTACTATCAGCTCAGCAGGCAGAACTTCGATACTGAAATGATTTGTTTCAAACATTTCGTAACTTGTACGTTTGTAAATTAATTAATAGACTAATAAGAAACTAAGTCTATTATTTTTAGGTCCTTCTAGCAAATGAGATTTACTGGCCCCGAATATATCATATTAGGTCACTTACACACTATGTAACTTATAATACTTGCCTCAGCCTGTTGGGCTATACATGCAATACATAAATCTGCATTGCATCATGAATTCATTTGCAAAATAATTGTTCAAAATAATGTAGACAAAATTCATATAAAAGACGCAGCTGAATTTATTGACGTAATTAAAAAAAATCCAGAATAAACATTTTCACGAAAATATTTCATTTTGTAAGTGTTTAAAGTTGGAAGATATGGTATATCATCTAACACTGATAAATGACAACTATTGTCTCTGCATGATAGTTTGATAAACGAGTTTAATAAGACTGAAATGATAGTACATTTTCATATGCATGTTAACGATGAAAAGATTCAACTTTTGCGTGAGAAAACAGGTTGTTATTAATATGACCATGACTCTTTTGATTAGAAAGTTCACATCAAGAAAAAAGCGAAAACAATTTGTCATTTATTTCCATTTTCATAGTTTTTGTGTGGTTTCACTCATTTTGATAATATTTTATTAAACTTATCACGAAATACAGACATCAACCTTCTTTAACCTTTGCCACTGCGTTTGGTGTTAGAACAAACAAAACGACATTAGAACATGCTTAATGCCTTCATCTACTTTAAGCCAGAAATTTTAAAATATTTCAGACCAATTTAAGTTATATAAAAGTAGATCGGCTGATCGTCTGAAGTTATATAAATTTGTCTACGTGCATTCAAAAGCATCTTATTCACAATCATGTTCTTGGTAAATAGAATATATGTTCGCACTTCCCTAATATCCGTCCAGACAATTTATAGATTTTCAAAAGCACAAGTTATACGTAAGAAGCGTGCCACTGAATAGTAAGCTTCAATATCAAGGATGCTTCCAAAAAGTACAAGAAACATACTTTATTGAAACATTCTTATCAATTTTAGATACATTTTAGCATTTGGATAAGGACAGTGTGTAAGATCAGTCTGTCTGTACTTTTGAGAAATACTCTTAATCCTGTCTATTGTATGTGGGACAAGATTTCTGCAATCATAGATAATATATTTATTACATTATAGACATGGTGTGAAAAACAGAAGGTATATGAATACAAAATACAACAACATTATTTTGTTTTCAATTTGTCATATTTTGATTAAAATTACATTTGATAATGTAAAAATTGAAAGCTATATAAATTTAAGTTATTCTGTCATCCTCCGATAAAACACCGTGGCGAAAATCTTGACACAAAAAAGATCACACATTGCCTTTATCAATATTGGCTGGTGATACCCCGTCGACGAAACGTCCACCGTCAGTTGTATCGCCCAAGTGGTTGTATAATATCTTCAAAGATACCAGTTCTTTTGTGAAAAAAAATATCTAAGCTTTAATTTGATTTCAACAAAGCATCATGTAGACCAGAAGAGCGTTAGAAAATTTCAATTCTGATATCTATGAAGATGTTATGTGTAGCTTGTTCCCATATTTTGACTATTTTATTGATTGTGACTGTTTATTTAACGCATCATGTAAATGTAACGGAATTTGATGAGACTGTTATTAAAGTGAGAGGGTTAGCGCTATAGAACCAGGTTTAATCCACCATTTTCTACATTTGAAAATGCCTGTACCAAGTCAGGAATATGACAGTTCTTGTCCATTCGTTTTTGATGCGTTTTGTTTTTTGATTTTGCCATGTGATTATGGACTTTCCAAATTGATTTTCCTCTTGAGTTCAGTATTTTTTTTTGATTTTACTTTTTGATTTAGTCCTGGTATCTTTGATGAATGTAGCTTGATTTAGTCCTGGTATCTATGATGAGTGTAGCTTGATTTAGTCCTGGAATCTATGATGAGTTTATTTACAACCACTGGGTTGATGCCACTGCTAGTGAAGATTTATTTTCCTGAGGGTATCACAAGCCCAGTAGACTGCACTTTTTGTGCTTACATGCATTGTCATTGATATGGTAATATTTATGAATTTACTGTTTAAAAATTTTTGAATTTTTTTAAATACTAAAGCTTTTATTCCTCAGGCATAGATTACCTTAGCTGTATTTCATAAAACTTTTAGGAATTTTGGTCCTCAATGCTCTTCAACTTCGTAATTTATTTGGCCTTTTTAACTTTTTTGGATTCGAGCGTCACTGATGAGTCTTTTGTACACGAAACGCTCGTCTGGCGTATATACTAAGTTTATTCTTGGTATCTATGATGAGTTTATTGTAAACACTTTTTTTTCAAAATCACATTTTCAAAACAATTAACAAAACCAAAGGTTCGATTATATCAACCAACTGAACGACTGAACGACAACTGTCCTATTCAGTCTGACTTGGATTAGGCATTTCCAAAAGTTAATGGTGTTTTTTACAATCAAACGTTGTAGTTAGAGCGGGTACTTTGGATCCTGACCCTTCTTAAAAATACTTATACCACATTTTAACCGATTTACTACACGTAAGTAGAATAGGCACTTCAAGACAGACCTTGTCCACCTTTCATCTCTAACACCATTACTCACTCACGGTACCAATATGAAGCACTTAAATATATTCGAGCCTCTGATAGACAGTATATTCATTTTAATCTGAAATCTCCAATTACTTGAGTAGTTTTACTAAATGATACAAAGACGCATTAAAGTAAATTAATATTAAATGTTTACCATAAACAGCGCAGTCTTGAAGATAATTAAATCTAATTAATTTGATTCAGATTCACACACTGTCAATATTTACTGTTATTCCATCAATTTAAGGCAATGATTTCAAAAGTTTCCCGGAAGTTGTGACAATTAGTTCTACTCCTAACGTGATTGATGTTCCCAATTTTGTAATTTTGATAGTAGTATCTTTTATTGTCATTGACAGTGTTCCGTAGCATTAATTTATAAATCTGTAAACCGTAAAATAAAAATTAAAACGATAACGCCTTTGATATGAATAAATCACAATTACTTTAAGTTTGGATTGTTTTCAAATACTTGAATAGTACCATATTTAGATGAAATGCAATTAACCAGTTGTGATATCAGATTTGAATTTCATATAATGATATCCTTAACGTGTTGGAAACTTGAGATAAACACTTGAAAGATATGAAGAGGGTATTTCAAATCTTGTTGAACACTTAATGAGCAGTTAAACGTAGCAGTGATTATATCGTACAATTAATAAAAAAATATAATCGCAAATGCAAATTTCTTTGACGTCTTGTAAGAGAAGTGATATAATTGCTGATACAAGGAGGCATTTTGAAACATAGTATCGAATATTTCTCTAGTATTTTTGACAGAAAAGTGCTAATAAAATAACCACTAAAAGGAATCAATAGTGTTGAACGAGTTAACTCACTCCTAACATTACAAATTAATATTGTGCTCTTTCCTTAATGGAAGTGAACGTCACTTTAAATACATAGAGTGGCGACGACATCAGAAAATGGTCTGAACTGTAAATAATTGGGAATATCTTCTACGGCAAATTGCTATCTGCGGAACTGATTAAATATTTACACTTTAATGGAAACAATTGAAATTTGTATTTACTTGCTCATGGCAGATAAATCTGTAATTATCATTGTATATAAAAACACCTTAAATAATTTAGATTCTCACATAATGGAATATAATATCATAACTGCTTTAGTTGTTTGTACTACATTTCCATTTAATTAAATCAAAGACTTCATTTGAGTTATTTGTAGCATCAACTAGTTTGTAAAGAAAAACATAGAGGAAGGTGTTATTACTTGCTGGAAAACTGGGAGTTATCACGGCTTAGAAAAAAACCTTCCCGATTAAGACAAAGGGAATGCATGGTTCAAGTACAGAATAAAAAAAACGGTGCTGAATGCAGTAAGCCATTAGTTGTAATGCGGTGTATGGACATAACAACTGAAAATTTAATACATCTTTTTACATGAAATAACTAAGATGCTAGACTTGCGAATCCGATATTTCCAAAATTCTAATCCTAAATAAATCATCAGGATTTTTTTTATCAATACTTTTATCAATAGTAATTATTATTATTATTATTATTATTATTATTATTATTATTATTATTATTATTATTATTATTATTATTTCGTCTAAATCACAACTGAAAATTTTTATTTTGTTTTCTCTTTATTGCCAATAGTTTAAAAAATATTTTTTTTATGGGTTTACGTTGGATTAATGATGTAATTCTAAAAGAAAACATTCTGTTTCTTTTTTGCTATATATGTTGTGTTAAATCTGTTTAAAAAGTTACCTCTATAAATCGGTAATCTGTCTTTTCAGGTCACCCTTCTTTTTTCATATTGTAGTTTGTTTTTAAAACCTCAATTAAAAAGTAACCTCTAATAAGGTCAGTTTTCTCTGTTCCCGATGGTGAACCCTTTATACAGGTTTGACAGATATGTCTGCCAACGCCATCGATGTGAATACAACAAATGGCTTAAACTATTGCTATTATGAGCAATATAGCTATGTTCATTTCATTTACGGTCATTAATCCTACTGGGACTTTCTACGTGTAAGAAATCGTAGAAGGTACTTTAACAAATTATCCGACCGGTAATTTATCTTTACTGCTGTACTTCCAATCGACTGTTATCAATGGCTTCTCAATCTCTACTACAATTCCATTATAGACCTATACTTCACAGAAATTATAAACCATTGTTATCGAATCTAAACACTTGTAGCTATATAAACTATACAATCTATTTAATAAAAAGTGCATTTTCGTGATACAATTTTAGTTCACATTTTAAATATATTGTGCATTGAGTATAGGTATTACGCTTTTTAAAAGGGGAAAAAAATATATGCAGCATCTGATTAAAATAAACTGTTTTAAATGATATTATCTTGTAGCCACAATATATCCCCTGAGGTGTAGGAGATCCTCATTTAATTAAACAAGTTTCAGACGAAGCTTACCTTCTGCATTTACAGAATTTTACTTAAATCTGTTATCTGTCATATACAAATTAAACATAGTTGGTTACTTGACAATAAAGTGGGCCACAATAAGGTAGGACTTTGTATAGGTCCACAAGGTGCTCTTCTACTACACGAAACATTGTATCATTCGATTTGTGTGTTCATCCTTCGGTATTTACTATTTGATAAGGGACTTTCCATTTCGAACTTTCCTTGGAGTTCGTATTTTTGTAATTTCATTTTGTACTAAGGTCATCCCCAGTTTTTAAGTAACAGTTCCTCTCCATTGTTCAAAAATTGAAAATGAAGATTACTTGATCAATAGATGCTATTTTTGTGTTTTTAGCTTAATTGTCACTGAATAACCGGAAAAACTTTTGACGTCATTCGACAATTACTGTTTAATCTGACGTCAAATGTTTAAAATCATGATGCAATATTTTGCGGTAACTTGTGAGGGATCAAATCTCGGATCTAATAACACATTACAAGTGTAAATGCGTCTATTTTGATAAATGTTTAAGCTATGACAATTTCTGCAGAGTACACAATGAAATTATCATAAATGACTAAACTAACATAATTTGAAGGTCATTTATTCATAAAATCTATAGTTATTGTTTTCTTCAAATCTAATATCTACTTTGCCAAATGTTTGTTTATTTCTTTTTAACTAAACATTGATTTTCCTGAATGAACAATCGAAGTGCTTGAAAGTAGCCACTAAGGGATCTCATCTTAAATTGCACTTAGAACCAGTGTGAATTATTCTCGTCATTTGGCTTCCGTGGTTATTGGAATATTTTCTAAACCAAAATAATTATAAACTAAGGAAGTGAATAGAGTCAAACGTATACAATAATCCATATGTATAATGTTTTCAATATTCCAAAAGAAGGTTTAAGTTAAACATAAAAGTAATTGATTACGATTTTGGTCGAGTAGAAGTTCCCTGGATATGAATTTCGTTCATGATCTTCCATTTAACTTATTAAACTTTCAAAAGTGAAAATCAAATTTTAGCACTCTTTACATAATTGAGTTGACATTTGATATTTATTTTTCATTAAAACTAACAGTTTAAATATAGGTTGAGTGCACGTTTATATACTTTTATACTCACTACCATTATATATTCGGATTTGGACCATACCAGATGATTGTTTTTTTATATATCATAAATAAGTAACACACCAAAATAAAACGAAGTACAAGAATACCTTCTCGTTAGTAACATTCATTTTAAATTTTTACTGTCAACCAAAGTTACTATGGAAACGATTGAAATCCCCTTACGATCCCATGGTCATCATCGGATCGTAGTTAAGGTGTCTGTTTCTCAATTCAAAACTAATACCTGTGTATACTTTTTTATATAAAAGTAGGGAGATACGTTATATTTGATGACACAACTCTCCACCAGGGACCACATATAATCATTATCTTCCTCCTAACATTAGTAGTATTACGTGTTTGCTAAATTCTAGACCTTGACATTTTCCTCTTAAAATGTCATATAGAATTGCTTGTCGACTACATAGTATATGAGATGCTGTCCATGCACCTGATCTCATCTTATGTCTAGATCGTGTGTTTCAAACTGTTTTCATTCCAATATTTGTCTGTTTATACCTTCATAGTTAAACAAAATCATCGATGATTGAAAACGTATGGGCTTTCTATGAACATTACTGCAAATTATTTTTTTAACAATCCGGCTCTCAATTACCGATACGATATAAGAGATTTAAGAACAACGCTTCTTATTCTAATTTATTAACAAAATGGTATTTATATAATATCAATGTTCGTAATTGCTTCCAGCAAAAAATGTACTAGCATATGATGAAGTCCTAGGTCCCATTATAGATTGTTGAAGAGTTTGAGGTATGTAAAATCTGAGAGTATTTTTGTTTTTGTTTTAAGAGTTGGAGTTGTAATCGTCTAATTTCCAGAATAATTCTATCTGTTTAATTTATTTTATCTTTATAACTCTCATTCAATAAATGTTTATTGATTATTTCTATTACGGTGTTTCAATTTTTATCCCATTTATTGATACCGAAGTGCAAGTATATGCAGTGAAGTCTGAATCACAAAATATTCCTGGCAATCTTTTTATGCTGTTTAAAATGGTTTTGAATAACTACACGTAGAATTTAAATTTAAGGTGGGAAAATTAAATTGGAGTGTATCGAACCATAGCGTTTTCTATTCATCATTTATAGAAATATATCCAATGCATCCCAGCTTTTTTGGAAATAACGAGGAGAGCATTTGATGAAACCCACGACTATTCAAAGTAAAAATATACCCATATTCATACAATAGAGAATGTGTCAAAGAGACGACAACCGTAACAAAGTTTGAGCTACACAATTCTTTTTTGAATTTCACTGAAATGGAACAAATCAACATATTAACTAAATGCAACATAAATAAGTAAAAGACACAAGAGTAACATCGCCATTCAAGTTCATAAGTCGAAAACAAATTGACAATGCATTGGCTTAAGGGGGCTCGCGGGTCTAAATGAACTTTTTTATTTAATATAAGATTTCTCTATATTTTTCTATAAATGAACTTTATCTTATCCTTAATAGAAAAATGAAATAAAATAATGGGGTCACCGTTCATTTACGCTCACAATCTGCCGTCGAAAGAAGCATACATTTTTGTTAATGTCCTTTTTTTCTGTTGAACTAAATTACAGAAATCGCTTAAATTTTCATTTATTTAGTTTATGTACAGCTTATTCGAAAAAACCAATAAAAGATATAGGTCACCCATGAGTTAAAAAAGATATTTCAATTTTAATGCCAAAAAAATGGCATTTTTGAACCAAAGGGAGATAATTTAGAGCTTTTTCAATGATATCGACATTTTAAAAGTCACCTGGGGTCAACACGAATTGATTTTTTGGAATAATTTTTGTACCATATGATAAAGTAACAACTACTGAAGGTTATTAATAGAATTTGTAGTGTAAAATAAAAGTTTATTTTTTTTCTGAAAATCTTATACCTGCGAGCCTCCTTAAGAACGAAAAAAGACAAATATACAACGAGCAGTACATTAAACACAACATAGAAAAGTAAAGTTTTAGCAATACAAAGATAACCAAACACATGGGATGATATCATGTTGCTGGGAAGGGTAAGCAGATCCTCCTCTACATGTTACAACAGTCGTGTTGCTCATGTTAGTAAAATAATTGAATGGGGTTGATTTTGTGAAACATAAACCTTTGACCTTAATTCAACAATTAAATTCCATTACTTGAAAGGTGTAAAAAATAGTTTCATGATTATTGTATGATGTATTAAATCTTCCAAAAGAGAATGATAATTTTGTGTCTGCAGACTCTGGGTTTGGACTATATAGTGCATATGAATTAAACTAGTTCAGATGTATTTGTGACCGAAATATTTGTTTTAGATAATTGATAGGAAATAAGATAAACAAAATTAGAGGGAATTTTAAATACAGCTGTGAATTGTTAATTATATAACAAAGTCGTTAAGTATATATGCAAAATACCATAAATACTTGGTAATGCACACAATACAAACTGATTTTTTTTGAGGGGAATCTTTTTGAATCTTAAACGTTTACTTCTAGGAAGATAAATGAACAATTATTACTATACAAGCTATAATCGACAATACATTAAATATCAGCCTAGTTTTAAACACGCAAAATACAATCCATTATTGGTTAATCACAAAAAGAACACACAATTAAATATATATATAGAACGAAATCAAAAAGACTGATTTCATTTTCTGGCTTTATTTCATATTTAAAGTAATAAATTTTGTAAATTTACAGCTGAAAAATCTTACGTATATCATGTCAAATAATGTAAATAATGTTCATCTTATTATAATACAGTGATACACGTCCCTCTTTGTAAGTTAGAGACTTATGTTGTGTGTCGCGTTTACGTGTTAACAAGACAACAATATCGAAATAATATATTTATATAATTCTAATTTTTAGTTATCAAACGGTAAAAAGGTTTTATCAAATAATGAACTACAGTCGAATCAGCTATAAAGGTCACTTCTATAAGTCACAACATATCGTACATCTTGTACTTCTATAGTTATGCCTATATATTTTGATACTCTGTTAATTCTCGTTAAAAGTAAATTCTATTTTGACCCAAGGGTGACTGTATTTGTCTCTTTTTTGTTTGTTTGTCTTTTTGTATAATAAATCAAAGAAAAATGAAAAAACAATCATTTACCTTAATTCTTTATAAAATGTGAACAAAAAGAGACGTCAGGTATGCGCCAATGACACACAATCAAGCATCATGCCCGCACTTTATAAACTCTAGGGAACTTGACATTATGATTTCAACTAAAAGTAGAAAGTCTGCTTAATATCTGAATTTCGTTCTTGAAATTTACACAGAGCATAACAACGTCATAGTGGGACTTTTGACTTATTTAAAAATCAAATTTTGATATCACCTCACCAACAAGTAAAAGGGTATTACACAAATTCTGAACTCCAGAGAAATTAACAAAAAGGGAAGTCCCTGCAAAACATACAAAATCAAAAGCTATCAATTAACCGAACAAGTGTCATAATTATTCGGTAGTTGGTACAGGCATTTTCCAAAGAATTAATTCACCCTCTGATTCATGCCTTTACATATATAAAATAAAACGTTACTCGCATACAGACGTTATTAATTGAGGTGATGGGCTCAAATAACGCATGTATGTTGCAACAATCGTTCCCGTTTCATTTGGAGTTCATACGATTTACTAATATGTGTTTCTTGTTAAAATATTATCTTTGTACCAAGGTATCAGTGATACATTGTAGGCTTTTGTCGACATCAAATGATCAGTTTCACTGCTTTTGTAACTTTCTTTCACACAATGATGGTGTATATATTCGAATACGGTAAAACTTAGACATTTTGATGCGCCATTTTGAATTTGGACGCCCTTTTGAATGATTTCTGTTCTATATGGTTTAACAAAATAATAAATGCCATATCTTAATTGTATTTCCGTAAGTTTCTGACATCTTCGGAACTCATTAGAATCGGAAGACTTAATAAAGTGAATGATTTTATATTTATGTCGGCCAACTTGAATTTGGCGGCCATATTGGATGTTTTTTTCGTGGCTTCATATCGGAATTTTGTCTATACCTTTTAATCTTCCACTATGCCAAGTTTAGTGCTTTTACCATAAAGTGATCAATTATTCTGAAATCCGCTGGCCTATATGTATATGTCAAATGGTTACGACTTTGGAGACCATTTTGTATACTACTTTTGCCTCACACAAAACAAAGTATCAACACTTCTGATAAAAATGCATGTATTCTCAGTAAAAAATAGGTGGTAGTGCTTATATTTCATCGGCAACGCCAAAGCAATGACATTGTGCAATGTTTAAAGAAAGAATGTACATACTTGCATTCAAGAAAACTAAACCCCCTAAGATTTTATTTTAACCTCTACAATTTAGAATCGATGTCAATTCCCTTGACTGTTCCATTAAGAGATTATCTATAACCTATACTAATACGTCTATTTGGTCAGAGAAAAAAACATTTAAAGGAAAATGACATTACGGGATGGTTTCCTTAAAACTATCGTTAATATCTGGATATAAACTACTCGTTATTATTAAATCTTTTGAGTTACAATCTTACTTCTCTATCTTTGTTATCAAATTTAGTCACGTTTCAACTAATTTTTGTTGTATATGTCCCCACTGTAAAAAGTTTGAGAATATTAACAACAACAAAAAAAACCATTTATGAAATGTGCGATGTCAATGTTAACATGTGTATATCTGATTAGCTTGGAAATATACTCCAAGGGAAAAAAAACTATAGAACATCATCATCAAGAAAAGGAAAATTCGTCCCATTTATCATAACGATACTAATGTCTCTCAGTCAATTCTTGAAATGAAATAAGCATTGTTTATTCAGATAGAAATCGGTATTTCTCAACCAAAATATCACTTTTCAATAACATATGTCCATTCATATTCAATCAGAACCATGGGTTCAATCAACGCCTGTTTTTTAAGTTATCTCTCCTTTATTGAAGATCGAGGTTTTATTTAATGTTTGGTCCAAATTATTGACAGCTATTCATTCGTTATGAATTACAATTTACAAAAATACGGTGACCTATAGTTGTTAATGTCTGTGTCATTTTGGTCGCTTGTGGACAGTTGTCTCATTGGCAATCATACCACATCTTCTTTTTTATATTCATAATGGAACTCGATGAAACATTGTGGACTAGTTGCAAAATGTGTTGGGATATCCCGAAACAAGCATTTTACTAACTCATTGGCGATAAATGATGCTTTTTATATCCTACTTTTTTGGAGATCATGCAATTCCCTCAGTTTGCATTGTTACCTAGATTTGTATCTACGAAATATCTATTTCTAGCATCGGCAAAATAATGTTTTTCTCCAATAAGTCACCTTTTTTTTGGCCGTCAGTTTGGAAAACTGTGTTTATAAAATAAATAAAGAATGAACTGCAAAATAAAAAAACTTAAACCCATTTACTGCATGCAAATAACACTTATCATGCATAGAGGTTGGTGAAGGCTAAGGTAGATGATTAAAATCATGAGGTTTGCAATAGATAATTGTTTAATATCGTCCGTCCATTTGACGTTCTAGAAAAGGCTCCATATTTGAAGCAAGTGTTTTTGTCCATTATGATTATTGATCTAACTTTTCAAGTCGCTTGAATGTCAAGATATGAAAACCATTGTATGAGTCTTCAGCGCTTTTCAGGATAAACGTTTACTAAGAAAGCTCAATGGTAAATATTTGAAAGCCAAGAAGGTATATAAGAACTGAAACATTTGAAGAGCTAAGAGATTCGATCATTCACTTAATATGGATTTAATTGAACGAACGTTAGCACTAACATAAAATTAATACTTAAGAATATTTAATCGGAGGTTTGTTTTCATAAGTTGTCTTTTTATAAGGTTGAAGTCTGTCTTATATAGTAAAATGTTAATTTAAAAACAAGTTGTAGTCTTAAAATACCCTATCACGATACGTTATGAAAATATTAAACATAAGAATGGTTTCATGTGTTCTCAAAAGCATTGTACAATTTACCTACACGCAAAAGCTTTTGTCTCATTGTTTTGGAATAATCCTAATTTCAAACAAAAAACCTGTTTATACATATGTGTTTCATTGACTTGATTTTCGATTATTGTATATTGGATGTAAATTAACACCAATTAACTCCAAGCACCTGTTTTATCAATCCAGCTGTAGTTCCTCTTACTGATAATTTAGTTTTCTTTCAATATATTGACGTTTATCTCCCACAATAATGTTTCTTGAAGGAGTATGACTAGTTAATACTCATTACGATAAATTATCAATCGCTTTGCACCAAGTAGATATATATATGGAACCGTGACTATAAATAATTTCTGAATACATTGACAAGGTTAACGGTTAAGTTGAATCAGAAAATACCGCAGAGATGATATTCTGTTAATTTTCAATAAACTGAACTGTAACAGCTGAATTAAGTACGTTTTAGTGGTCATGAACTTATATTTTTTATTGACAAACTGAACAAAGATTAGACACGCTTTCTGTTAATCGATCAAATATAATTATAGTGCTGAGATTAAAAGCTTCGAAATGTATATTGCTACAAGAAGAATAGAGACAGCGGAAAACGTTCTATATTTGGTCATTATTTAAAAAATACTATTTCGATTTGTGTGATTTATTCATTGAAGTTGACAATATTTGTTATCGTTTTTGTCTAAGCAAGTCGATAATAAACCATTATTAACAATACAAAGATAAACAAGAGAAAAGGAAACAAAAACAATAGCATGTTAGTCTGAAAAAAGGTAGCCATCGTTCACAAAGTTCATGTTTGCAATAAGACCTTAAATGTCAATTCCATCAATCGAATTTCATCTGCTGACCATTTGTACGGTACCATATCTGTCCATGATTAATTTACTTCAAAAGCCATCTTCATTAAAAAAAATAACAGTAGTAGAATATAAGCTGAGTGTTGTCTTTAGGGAAATTGAATTGTAAGTCTAAAGATGTAGTCAGAAAACGCCTACGAAGGGATTACGACCTATGTCGCATTACCTGGGGATTGAATAATAGATACAAAAAAGTCAGAATATACTATAACGCTCTGAATCCAAATTTGAATGAAAAAATATTTTTTGTATTTATTTAAACCTGAAGATCAATGAACTAATAAAATTACAGAAAACAGAGGCCGAAAAGTATTTAAAACACCGTGTTAAGCGAGTGGATAACCTTATATTTGAGCAGTCGAAAATATAAATTACTAGATATTTCTTGATTCTCAATGTCACTGTATTTATCTTGTCAGATAGATCTTTTAAATAATTGTTTTTGAAGGAAAGAATTAGTACAACAAACTTTGTCGCATTACAGATTATCTATTTTTTTTTACAATTAGAGAAAGTCATTGAAAAGATGTTTCCATACATAAAGAATAAGCACGAACTGTATGCGAAAATTCCACGGACGTCGGACCCCAAATTTAGAACATTCGATAAGCAATCTTTCTATCATATGCCTCAATAGAGAAGAAACATATTTTAATATAGACGAATCGACAAAAATATACATAATGAACACTTTTCGTAAAAATCAACTTAAAATTGAGTAAAAATACTTTCTAAATTATGTTTCAAACTTTTAAAAATGCATTTATTTAATAATTTGTTTGTTAGTTTGTTTTTTTTGGTTTTATTATTAATTTAGCCCAATATACTTTCCCGTATCCAAATAATTGTTTTGTACACTACTTTGTAATGTTTTTCATAGAAAACGTTGCATTGAGGTGTATTTTCCGGAATTTGACGAGTATCACCGTAATGCCACGATAACGTTACGAAAAAGCATGTGATAACAATCGAAGCATGTGATAAACTTTTCATATCAGCCCGCTAACCATCAATTCGGACAAAATATGGAATTTACCTGAATATAATGCTATTATCATACAGTAAAAATCATATGTTATTTAGTGTAAGTATATGATAAAATGCTTTATCATACAGGAATATGACAGTTGTTATCCATTCGTTTGATGTGTTTTGAGCCTTTGATTAGGGACTTTTTTTATATAATTTTCCTCGGAGTTCAGTATTTTTGTGATTTTTTTTATCATGCAGAGGAGATACTCCTTATACCACGTAACTCATTACAAGATCTTATACGAGATCTTATTTTAGCAAAAGTAATTTTCAATCAAAAACCAAGAACGACAGAAAAATATTAACAAGATTATAAAATACTTTTAAAGAAGAAAACCAAAACACCTCATTTGCTATATAAATAATTGTAAGTTAGAACTTTTTCCTTCTCAAGAAATCTCTTGAACATTAATTTAAAACATCTATAGCGAAATAAAAGATAAAACATTCCAAATTAATGTCTTAAGTATGTACTACAGATGATAAATTAAAGTCATTTACACTTCTAAATTCATTTTTCATAATTATTGATTTCTCTTCTTCTTTTGGCTTTAAATTGATATTCGATTTAAGATGAACTGAATAGAAACCATTATCGGAATTCTGCATTAGCAGTTCAAAATATATGTCAGTGTGAGTTTCTTTGTAACACACTTTGAGCGAGACGCCTGGAAAGCAGTATTGGTAAAAATTTTATTAAAAGCAGGGTGCAGATAATACCAGCTTTGTTTTCAGAATATGTTAATAAAACGTTGAAGAATTATCTTGTTGTTTTTAAATATGGATGAATCTGATTCAATAGAAAACCTACTTAATTTGATTTTAATTTAAGTTTTGTATTAGTGATGTTTGTGTATTTTCACACTATAATGTTTATGTCGCGGGTATCGAAAACAATATACATCTAATGACAAGATACTCGCGCAATTGTCATAAGAAGTTATAAACAAAGTCAAAACTATAACTTTTGACAAAATGCTTTTTTTAATTCTTGTAAAATTCTTTGAGGTTCAATTTTATTTATAATTGATATTGTATATATTATTAACACAATTGTATAAATAGATAGTATTTCGATGTTGTTTTAATATGAAGGAACATTCATTTGATGTGTTTGAACTTTGATCTTTGATATTCCATTTTAAATTTTCCTTATAGTTTTGGATGTTTGTTCTTAATTTTTTTTTATAGCATCATGGTATTTTTAAACAGCGATATAGTATTATTTTCTTAATTTATTAGCTATTATTTAAAAAAGTATTCGGTATGATTACAAATGAAACATCTATTCACACCTAAAGACCATTGACTACAACATGAAAGATGAAACTTTAAGTAAATAGTTTATCCATATTACATTTTTTTGTTAAGGATAATCCTTTTAATTTTTATCAATATTGCCAAATGAAGTAAATGTCAGTGATGCCATGTTATGACCGTAAGTGTTTTATTCCCCTCATACCATAACAAGATACTTATTATTCTGGTCTCTGCAGGTTCTTTTAAATATGAAAATCATGTATAGATGTTTTGTTATACACTTTTATACAATTTCATCAGTTTTCATAAATACAAGTAAATTGTACTTTTTTTTGGAGCGGGGAAAGGGGGGGTCACACAAATAAATAGATATCTTATCAGATGTCTAGTGGTCAAGAGAGCAGGACGCAGTGCAGGCGGTGTTGTACGATATCCCACAAGCATGAGTTTGAATCCCGGCGAGGTAAGAACAAAACTTTGCTCTCGGAAATTTGTAGATTTAATATTGTACTGATATTTAGAATATATATAAAATAAGTTAAATTGAAAACAACGTTCAAACCTTGGTATAAGTTGTAAAAAGACGAAGGTTTTATACGTGTGCATGTAACAAAATCGTTGTAGAAGGATTTTAATACAGCACAAACAACATATATATATATATATATATTTTTTTAAACAGCGATATAGTAGTATTTTCTTTATTTATTAGCTGTTATTTAAAAAAGTATTCGGTATGATTACAAATGAGACATCTATTCACCTAAAGATAATTGACTACAACACGAAAGATGAAACTTTAAGTAAATAGTTAATCCATATTATAAATTTTTGTTAAGGATAATCCTTTTAATTTTTATCAATATTGCCAAATGAAGTAAATGTCAGTGATGCCATGTTATGACCGTAAGTGTTTTATTCCCCTCATACCATAACAAGATATACTTATTATTCTGGTCTCTCCAGGTTATTTTAAATATGAAAATCATGTATAGATGTTTTGTTATACACTTTTATACAATTTCATCAGTTTTCATAAATACAAGTAAATTGTATTTTTTTTGAAGGGGGAGGGGGGGGGGGGGGGTCACACAGATAAATAGATATATTATCAGATGTCTAGTGGTCAAGAGAGCAGGACACAGTGCAGGCGGTGTTGTACGATATCCCACAAGCATGAGTTTGAATCCCGGCGAGGGAAGAACAAAACTTTGCTCTCGGAAATTTGTAGATTTAATATTGTTCTGATATTTAGAATATATATAAAATAAGTTAAATTGAAAACAACGTTCAAACCTAGGTATAAGTTGTAAAAAAACAAAGTTTTTATACGTGTGCATGTAACAAATTAGTTGTAGAAGGATTTTAATACAGCACAAACAACATATATATATATGCGTTTTGTTTAAATATACTTTTTCACTCTTTTGGTCTTTTGGAAAATGTTGTTTGTGCTGTTTTTAGACCCTTCTACAACGAAATTTGTTTGACATGCACACGTATAAAAACTGCGGTTTTTATCCAACGCAGTCATAGGTTTGAACGTAGTTTTCAATTTAGACTCGTTTATATATATATATATATATATATTTTTAAACAGATTTCATCAGTTTTCATAAATACAAGTAAATTGTACTTTTTTTGGAGGGGGGAAAGGGGGGGGATCACACAAATAAATAGATATATTATCAGATGTCTAGTGGTCAAGAGAGCAGGACACAGTGCAGGCGGTGTTGTACGATATCCCACAAGCATGAGTTTGAATCCCGGCGAGGGAATATGTATATATTTAGAGTAATTATGATAGAATATAGTTGTATATATAATTTGTATGCATATGTATTGACTCCAATAACGACAAAATGATAACATAAGCATTTACCAATGTATGGTCTTACAAACGATTTTTTCATGCTAAGGAAAAATCTTTACGTAAATATTTAAACCATATCATGAAGATTGAGTTATTTATATTCCTTTTAACTTGTGTTTCGTTTTGGACATTTAAATATCAGCGTTCTTCTTTATTCAACTTTATAAAGCACTTAGCAATCAGAGATGAAACTACACAGATCCATGGGGGTTCGATTTTAGCTTCATTGTTTACATATTATAGGAGAACAAGCAAGACCTGTAATTAATGAGTTTATTCTTGGTTACCACTTTATTTTCATATTTACATTCGCCGTTTAGAAATTTCAAACATGTTTAAATTAAAAAAATAGTTGATGCAGATATGTTTGAAATTGGTCTAATTATTTTAAACTTTGCAGACATTTTTATGTGAAGAAAAAATATGGACTTACCAATACTAGAGAAAACAACTGAAAAGACGAAAAATGTTTGTCCGAGCAACGAAGACATTATTTTAAACTATCAGGTATCCATACAATCACGGGAAATAATCATCAATAAATGTATGTTCCATGTGAATAATTCTACAACGTTAAATAATCTCAAAATATCCCTACTTCCAGCGGATATCAACAGTTCGAATGATTCAACCAAGGACAAACATTGTCTCTTATATTACTTTTCAATTTAACTTCAATAGTTTGTTCATACGACATCATTATCGGATTTTGAACACCTCTGATAGTTCTGATTGGTAACCTGTAGGTACTTCCCAGTCAATCATTAGCGATGTCTGTAGTAGTATTTTCTCCGTCTATTTATCTACAAAAAGGAAATTGATAATAATTTAGATGATACAGAGTATGTGTGGTCCTATTCCGTAATCATGTCCATAGGGATATTTACTGTTAACTAAACAGTTTAATTTTGCTTTCATACAATTTCAACACGATCAATTCATAAAAAGTTCCCTTTCAGCCAAAAACTGAGGTATTACCTAGTATTTATATACGGTTATTGGCTGGTATATTATAGTATTTATATACGGTTATTGGCTGGTATATTATACATCAAAGTTTGTTAAGTCCACTACATTATCACTGCTGACACTCAGTTGATCCTTCATATACTTGGTCAATGCACTGTCAGTCTATTATATACGATGGAAATAAATGGTATTCCAACCAGTAATATTATACATCGACTGATTGGTTAATTTTCAAAAATGATTAATATCTTTTGATTCACAATGTTAATAATTAAAAATCAGCTTCCCTATGGTTCCCTTTTATCTGTAAACAATTCCAGTAATCTAAATAAATAAAGTATTTAATCAAATGCGGAATTGTTTATGTAGAAAGTCGTAATTGTTATTTCAATACGCAATTCAAACAGAGTATAATGAGAGGGAATGATTTTACGTTTGGGGATTAAAGAGTGAAAATAAGCTGGTTAGAAACTTTGTTGAAACCACAATTTTGACTTAATCAATTTGAATTTAAGCTCGTTCCCAGTACCTGTTATGTTTACTCTATGAAACTGTAGCATATGATAAGCCAATGTTTTGTAATAGAAAAACTAATGACTTTTTGGTATCAATATATGAGACAAAATCAGTAAATTAACAGCAAAAAACATACAAAAAGCAACAGAACAGCGCTTTTCTTGCTCATAGGAATTCATATGCCGGTATGTACATGCGGCGTGTAGTATAAACGAGGCTACAAATATATGATACATACTGGTATAACTCTTTCAAATAATAATCGTACACGTGGGTTTGCATTGAGAAGACATAAAAAAAACAGGTAGATGAGGTTTTACAGAACAGAAAAACACAATCACTGAACTCCATGATATCGGTATTTCTGAAAACAATATCATCGTTATGAAAGAATGTTTGTTGTTACTGAATGGTGTTAATAGAGAAATGTCCATTCTTACACTTAGTTTTCGAACGTTGCTCGACCAAAACGTTCCATGTAGCAGTGTAACGAATGCAGAATTCGTGTGTGTTGGTTAACATTTGATTTTTTATACGCTTCAAGATTTTGTTGATGCTCTAACCTGCAGATTTATCTCTCTACGTTTCACATACACATGCAGGAAACTGTTATGAAAATATCGTGTACCGGTTATTTCAAATCAAAAGACCAGTGAACACATGATGATAGTTCTTAATGATAAATTGCATAGAAAAGGATCATTAAGTATTATGGGGAAGTCATAAAAACAATTAATTGCTGCTTAAACGGTCTTTGTACAAGGTTTATTTTGATGTGTCATTATCTTAATGATTACCCAATATTTTATGACTTAACTCATCTTAACATCAATTATGTCGTTATACTGTAAAAGAAGGACGAAATATACCAAAGGAACAGTTAAACTGAAATATTGAAAATAAACTGACAACGCCATGGCTAAAAATTAAAAAGACAAACAGACAAATAAATGTACAGAAGACACAACATAGAAAACTAAAGACATAGTCAAATAGAAAATATTATAAATGTGATGACATCATGTCCACGATTACTATTTTATTTCATCAAGACTATTGTAACAAACATCAGCGTATTAGACCATTGTTTTGGCTTCATTTGGTCATTGTTTAATGGATTTTACGAACTGTTGTCGAGCATACATCTTTCAACGGTCTTGAGGTGAAGTGATTATCTTAGTAGTCTAGACCGAGAAAGCTAATGCTTGCTGCTACAGTGTTTCCAGACAAATAAGCATTAGTGAATTCTTGAAACTAATTTTTCTGACTGATGAAGCCTAAATGGAATTTACGTCTTTTGACATCAAGTGTGGTAAAAAGACTTTTCAAAATACATAATAGCTTTCATATATATTTTTATGAGATGCAATTAATGTTTAAAAAAAAAACTATTGCATAAATTCCCAAAATAGATTTTTGGAAACATTAATTATCAATGCTGATATATATTTCCATAATTTGACTGACTTTTACTGCAGAAACATCGATGCCGATTTTAAACAGCAAAACATTGTGTCTGATGACATAGCCATAGCTTAAGCTTGTTATGTCTATCAATTCAGTTCGAATGAGTATCAATATGAACGCTGATTGATAAACCATTACGCTAAATCAAAAAGCAATTGGCCTTGGTTAATACTTTACGTGGTCATTTATTTGTAAGGGTTGTAACACCTCTACATTGATTGGTTAACCGATGGATTATCAATATTAGCATATCTCTTATATCATTACCGATTTCTTATAATCCTTGTTTTATGGCGGCTAATTAAGCATATAGGAGTCTATAATAGGCGAGCTTATGAATATATCGAAGAAGTGGTAAAGATATAATATGTACTTTTGTAATTTTGTACAGGATGAACATTAGATTGCATTTCTAATTGGGATTATAGTTAAAGACATTTATTTGCTTTCTGAAGTTTGTTTCTTGTTCGCTTTGTATCTGTCAACAATTTGGATTACATTAAGTATTTGTTTTGATCGTTTCCTTCACGAATACAAAAAATGGTTGGTTTTTTTTGCGTTAATACACAATTCAATCCTGGTATCTTTAATGTGGACGTTTCGTCCCCGAGGGTATCACCAGCCCAGTAGTCAGCACTTCGGCGTTGGCATGAATATCAATTATGTGGTCATTTTATAAATTTCCTGTTTACAAAACTTTGAATTTTTCAAAAATCTAAGGATTTTCTTATCCCAGGCATAGATTACCTTAGCCGTATTTGGCACAACATTTTGGAAGTTTGGATCCTCAATGCTCTTCAACTTTGTATTTGTTTGGTTTATAACTATTTTGATATGAGCGTCACTGATGAGTCTTGTGTAGACGAAACGCGCGTCTGGCGTACTAAATTATAATCCTGGTACCTTTGATAACTATTTACACCACTGGGTCGATTCCTCTGCTGGTGGACGTTTCGTCCCCGAGGGTATCACCAGCCCAGTAGTCAGCACTTCGGCGTTGGCATGAATATCAATGATGTGGTAATTTTTATAAATTTCCTGTTTACAAAACTTTGAATTTTTCCAAAATCTAAGGATTTTCTTATCCCAGGTATAGATTACCTTAGCCGTATTTGGCACAACGTTTTGGAATTTTGGATCCTCAATACTCTTCAACTTTGTATTTGTTTGGTTTATAACTATTTTGATATGAGCGTCACTGATGAGTCTTGTGTAGACGAAACGCGCGTCTGGCGTACTAAATTATAATCCTGGTACCTTTGATAACTATAATGAGTGTTTGTACAGTTTGTCAAAGCTTGGGTCATAAAAGTTTTAAAAAAAACGAAGCGTACTTCAATTGATGTAAAGGATTGATTTGACTAGGTTTATCTCAGTTTTGGGGAATCAGCTGTACAATTTCCTTTGGTAATGTTGAATAAGAAAGTATACATTACTGTGGATTCATTTTTATTCGTTGGATACCAAATTTTGTTGTTTTCGTGAGTATAGGTGAACTACGAATTCAAATGTTCAACGAATTGCACATTTTCTATAGGCTTTTTATGCAGAGATTAGCAAAACCACGAAATCCACGACAATACTGTTTTTCTTCCAACAACGAAAAATTGATACCCACGAAAATAAATGAATCCACATTATGTGATGATTAAGTTATAAATAGTGTATTGATTCTTGTTTTTATGTATGTGATCCTGATTTTTTTCTATCTAAACATTCAACATATTGACAGACTACACAATAGTTATATAAAACAAGTTATCAACGTCTAATTAAAAAAGACAGAAGACACCAAAAGGAGAAAAAAAGAAACGACGTAAGGACGAATATCGATGCATAGAAAACTAATAATAAACACAAGGACACATTGTTTTGACTTACATCAGATGTTTTAATTTGGTCAGAGGCAACCAACAAAACACTTACTGTATCGGTTGAAACAGTAATGTTTGTCCGCAATTTGCTTTCTGTCAGCAACCTCTGATATGAAATTGTGACGAAATATGTTCGTGTACATCCATCATTATATATGATATCATTAAATACTCAGAAGCATCAAAACTTGTCAACATAGAAACGCTTACCGAGTTCATGGACAACCTAGCTTGTTGGAAATTCAATCTGAGTTTGCGTCCAATAGTATTTATTACCAATCATCATCAATCAACTCTAATTATTGTAATAAATTGTTTGCAATTACTTTAACCTGCGGGCGTGTTTAATTGACAATAGAATTATTGTATTGTATTGTATAAACCGCAAACTTTTAATCCAAATGTATCATTTAAACCAAGACGGCATAGGCTGCTAAGCGGAAGAAATCTATTGAACTGGTAGTAGATCAGCAGCGGTGTCGGCCCATGGACTTATTAAAAGATATAAAAGTTTGATTCCATTGCAAACGACATATGTTTCTGGAATTGCTTTCTGAATAATTTATGTTATCCTTGAAAAAATCGGTTTGTCTGTTATATATTCCATCTACATGCCCATATATATCAGAAAATGTGTTACAGCCCTAGCTAAAGTAGACAAGGAAAACATAACTCTTATAACGAATGTATTTGTATATAGCCTTATTAAACGGTTTATAGTGTACGGTACGGTACATTGAAGGTGGAATTGCACACAAGGTTCAACTTATGCTAAGGAATGATCATTCATATATTATACATCTACTCTCTTAAGATTAATGTCATTGTAAAAAGAATCAAGAAAGACGGATTAAAAAGGAACTAGAATTTGCACATTTACAAAAAGCTATCATAAAACAAAATGTAAATCATAAAACATGTTTAAATCTTTTATCGAAATAAAAACATCTTGTACGGTCTAAAATAAGTTTGTATGTTTGTGCACATTTTTGTATTACATTAGCATTGCCATTGACTATAAAAAAAAAATCGGCAAAAAACTGAATTTTATGTTGTCAAATCGTACGAGATACGCCGATAAAATATATTTCTCTGGTGTTTTACCTGCATAATGACCGTGTGTTTTCTATGTGACATCACCTGGTATTGTCGCCATTTTTGTGAGAGTCACAATAGCAAAATCAGTGGTATGGAAGAATATTGACGTCATAATCAAACATAATCAGTCGTTCAGGGAAAGTGATATGTCGGCCAAAAGTTAGATAAATGTATTCAAATACCGTTTGGAAATCTTACCAATTTAAATCGATAATATCAGGTGAATATAAATTGAAAGGTTGTGGTTGGTTTTTTTTCTCAAAAAAAAGGAACACTAGGACAATAAAAATCAGAACCAAGGAGTAAACAAAGACTAAAAAAACCAAAGGATATTTACATCAACAGTTATAAATAATAATTAAGAAACAACATGAACTCCACAAAAACCTGGAGTGAAATCAAGTGCCCTTGAATGGACCGTAAACGGCACCCGTCGTGTTATTTCTTTGTTCAGTTCGGTAATGATGGAAGGTAATTATGACTGAGGAAGAATATCAGATATGATTCTGACACACTTTTGTCATAATGGCCAACAGCTCATGATGGCGACCGTAAAATTTCTTGAGTAATGACCTTTAATTAGATTGATTCATAGCCCTGTCTTAGCAACTTTTGAGAAAGTAGTATTCCTCGTTCAATAAAATCAACGTACTTTGAGCTAGCTCTAGAGTAACATATCAATTGAGACACATATACTCCATATGATGGTGTCACTCGGATGTTGTTACACAGAAATGGAAAGTTGACTATAGGATAATTAAAACCATCGCGTTTGTCCTACCATCAGTAGTCATTTCGAAAAAAAGGCATAAATATTACGCAGATTAATCCGTGTCGGTAGTATCTTTAATTTCAAGTTCACTTGGATATATTTAATGTAAGTTATCACTGAATCTCTCATTATTTAGAGACAGTTCATCATCAATTTACCAAAAGGTAAAATTGAAAGACTAATTTCTTGTCTCCTTTCTGTACAAGCCCTTGGATAAATTCTGCTTCATAGGAATATAAAAACAAATCTGCAAGTAGAGGAGCGCAATTGTTAACCCATTGGGATTCCAATAGCCTGTTGGAAGACCAAAATCTCCAAATTCAACAAATATGTTATTAATTAAAAAGTCCAGCATTGCAGTGATATCATCGTCGGTATATTTTATCCTTGACTCTGTATGATTTTTCACAACGTAAGCTGAGTTCCAGCCCAAAACTAGATATTTAAAACTTCTGGTGCCCTTTTTGTTAAAGAAACACAAGCTGCCGAGTTATTTCAGTCGGGCTTTAAGTTTAGTATGTGGAATAGTGGTATAAAGAGTTGAAAAATCAAAGGTTTTAATGTTGGTACAATGTTTTAATGATTGAGATTGTAAATTCACCAATGACTCTTTTGAATTTTTCAGTATCCTCATCTGATTAACACCACTTCTTGAATATGCCGTTTCGGAATATTTCAGAAGTCCTTCTTTGACTGCAGTGAGTATGGCAGTAATAACTTTAAAAAGGGGTTTAGTGGAACACTTGGAAGAACCTGCAATATACCTTTCCTAATAAGGATTCTTGTGAAGCTTAGGAATCCAATATAAAATGGAAGATCCTGGTCTTCATCCTTTGGATTAACATCAAAGTAGATTAAAACCGATTTGTGGTTTTTCATTATCACCTGCTTCGTTATCGTACTTAGTGTATATGTAGGATTTCCAATTGTGTTATTTATCCCCAGTTCCTTAATCAAGCAGTCAATGTTGTGTTTCTTGCAAACAAAAACGATATTGTTTGAGGCTTTGTCAGATGGAACGACAACACATTTGTCATGGAGGCAAGACAACTCCTCTATGGCATGAGGGTCTTTAAAGATGGAAGGAGCTTTGGTGCTCATTGACCCTTTATTCTTACTTACTCTTATCTGAATCAATGACCTCATTGACTTTAGCCCCTTCGATAGAGTGTCAACCTCAACCTTTTCTCTTTTTACCGAGTCTTTAATTTGTGAGTACGCACTTTAAATAAATTGCGTTTTTTAACAAGAGGCAGAAACCAATCGCATTTTTAAACACGACACAGAAACAAAGCTGAACTCTCCGTTTTGTAAACCAATGACATGTTAAGGGAGCCATCATAACAATCTGCATCATTAATGCACGTGTTTGTTTGATACATAATCAATCGATTAAAAACATTACGAGTTTGTGTCGTTTCTGACCAAGTTGTCTCTCAAAAGAGAGAGTTTTTTTATCTAGATGTTCAAAAAAAGGAAAATAGAAATGCAACATGCAACATGTTACATGCAAAAACAAATTCTATTTTGAAAGACAAGTTCTAGATTTTCTATATTCTAGCATCTTTATTCAGAAATCTTAGAATACAAAAGTATTCCTTTTAGAGCTATTGCAAATTCAATAGGAGTAAATTGAGTCAAACAAAACAGTTGGACTAAATTGGTTAATTCATGTTTAAATAGTATGAAATATGTGCATAACGGCAATTGTTTCAGCTGTTTTCTGTCTTGCAACAATTAAGAAAAAGCTATGATATAGCCACTTTTTGGCACATTGAATTAAAAAAAGTACCATGTATATATTATGGCTAGAAACCAACATTTGACTGTCAATAAGATATTTTTCAGATAAATATCAGTATTGAAGTTTTTAATTTTGTTTTACATATTCGCATTCGAGCTTCAAAAATCATGCATTTTGTACAAAACTGCATTTTGAGATTTATATTGTAGATTTAAGAAAAGGCCATCGCCTAATTGACATTTCGCAACATAATGCAATTAACATAATAGATGTTAACGTGTGAAAACTATTTTTATGGCTAATACCTTGGCTCATATCTATTTTAACCAAAAACTATTTGTTTAATGGCATTTTTGTAATCTATATGTCAATTTTAACAAGTTAATGACGAGTTATTTTACTATTTTTGCAATTTCTTGGGCCAAATAATGGCTCTTGTCATATCTCCCCTTTTGTTGTATCGTACTTTCGTACGTCATACTGGAAAATCAATTGTAAGAACTGTTTTATTTTATTTGAAAACAAAACTATAAAATAATTCAATTTAGTGATGTTCAGTGCAACAATTCATCATGCAATTGAGGTGGCAATTGTTATTGCTTTTGAAAACTGCATTCGTTTTACAATTGCGGAAATTGTCATTTTTCTACACTTTACGAGAAAAAAAAATGAAATCAAAACGAGATATAAAAAAATTCACTGCAATTATGACTCACTGATATCCAATACAAAATATGCTGATTTGATTATAATAGATTCGCATTAAGAGTTTTCAATTTTCGTTAAATCAGATATTTTTATTTTTCCTTTGCTTTTCAATTATTATTTGAGGTCTCTTTTGGAAAATTACTTCTGAATTGATATTCTCTATACAGAATCAAGTCGGACCCAAATTGGCAAAATATCAATTTATTAATTTTAATGTTATATTTAACGCCATTCTTGAAAGAATTCTTTCCTAAACCTGCTACTTCAGAGTCTGATAATATATACCAACATTGAACATACATAACGCCGCCAAGCATTCTGTATCATTACGATTCAATCCTATGGTTCACCAGTTAAAGATTAATGACAGTACCACTGCATGATAATTTTCAATCAACAACCCTCATGCCCAAATGTCAATCAACAACTCATCGTCAAATTATATTTTTCTAACAATTGATCAATGAAATTGAAAATTGATGATAAAAGGGAAAATATTTGTGAGATCTGGTTGAACTATGCCATTAGATATGTCCCTAATGAGTATTTATCTTAGAAATAATAATGTGTTTACAAAACATTCTGGCATTAATGTTTTTCGACTGTTACGTAATGTTACTTTCTTATAAAACTTTTTCTAATATTAAAAATGTAACGTTATTTCGGAGAAATGGATAATAAACCCAGAGTTAAACTTGGTTAATCGCCTTGCCTTGAAGAAACATTATTTGTTGTTTCAATCTAAACATGTTACCATTCTATGCGGTGCCAGTGAACGAGTTAGTTTTTGCAACAGTTTATATCAACTTAATTAATAGAAAATTGATTTCAAGTAATAAGTAAAAAAGCAAGAATACCGAAAATATCAAACGGCAATATAAAAATCCCCAAAACATCAAAAGAATCTAATATGTAAAATATAATCTTTGCTGCAAACAATAATATTAGTTGTGATTTTTCTCTTTTAAAAAAACTGTTATCATATATGGACAATAGAATTATTGAAGGTAAGTTCCATTTTTCGACCAACTTTAAGGGTTTATCTTGACCCATAAACCACCTTTAATAATCGAAACTCTATTTCATCTTGTAACAGTATTAAAACATTTGACTTTTCTACTCTTTACACAAGTATTCCACATTCCAAACTAAAAGACAAATTAAAAGAGTTGGCATTACTTTGCTTCATAAAAAGGACGGCCAACGTAGATACAAGTATCTTGTCTTAGGGAGTGATAAATCCTACTTTGTAAAGAATCATTCTGATTTAAACAAAAAATTATCTGAAACTGATATTATTAAGATGCTTGATTTCTTGATTGACAACATATTTGTTACGTTCGGAGGACGTGTTTTTCAACAGACTGTCGGCATCCCAATGGGAACAAACTGTGCTCCTCTACTTGCTGACTTGTTTCTTTATCATTATGAGGCTGACTTCATGCAGGAACTTCTTAGGAAGAAAAATAAGAAGTTAGCAATATCCTTTAACTTTACTTTCCGCTATATAGATGACGTTCTTTCACTAAACAATTCAAAATTTGGTGACTTTGTGGATCGCATCTATCCCATCGAATTGGAGATAAAGGATACTACAGATACAGTTAAGTCGGCTTCATATCTTGACTTACATCTAGAAATTGACAATGAGGGTCGGTTAAAGACAAAACTTTACGACAAAAGAGATGATTTCAGCTTTCCAATTGTGAACTTTCCATTTCTAAGTAGTAACATTCCAGCAGCACCTGCATACGGGGTATATATCTCCCAATTGATACGATATTCCCGTGCTTGCATTTCCTATCATGATTTTCTTGATAGGGGGTTACTGCTCACAAGGAAGCTATTAAACCAAGAGTTCCAAATGGTGAAGTTGAAATCATCCCTTCGTAAATTTTACGGACGCCATCACGAGTTGGTTGACCGTTATGGAATAACCGTTTCACAAATGATATCGGATATGTTCCTTACGTCGTAACTACAATCCCCTTCCCTTTCATGAATTTGACCTACCGAATTAGACTATTTACCGGATTTGTAATCACATAAGCAACACGACGGGTGCCGCATGTGGAGCAGTATCTGCTTACCCTTCCGGAGCACCTGAGATCACCCCTAGTTTTTGGTGGAGTTCGTGTTGTTTATTCTTTAGTTTTCTATGTTGTGTCATGTGTACTATTGTTTTTCTGTTTGTCATTCTCATTTTTAGCCATGGCGTTGTCAGTTTGTTTTAGATTAAAGAGTTTGACTGTCCCTTTGGTATCTTTCGTCTCTCTTTTAGAGAACCAACCATCGCCCTTTAGAGTCCTACATATATACATCAGTTTACATAGCAGTGTATTGCTATGACAGTGGTCTCGATATCAAACCACAAGCGGGCTCATTTCCATCTATGACGGTGTTATTGTAATCATGCATTAAAAACATAAAAATGTTTAACCCCGCCGCATTGTTGCTCCTGTCCCAAATCAAGAGCCTCTGGCCTTTGTTAGTCTTGTATTATTCTAATTTTAGTTTTTTGTGTACAATTTGGAGTTTAGTATGGCGTTCATTATCATTGAACTTGTATATATTTGTTTAGGGGCCAGCTGAAGGACGCCTCCGGGTTCGGGAATTTCCCGCTACACTGAAGACCTGTTGGTGACCTTCTGCTGTTGTTTTTTCTATGGTCGAGTTGTGGTTTCTTTGATAAATTCCCCATTTCCATTCTCAATTTTATGAACATGTTTACTAGACGTTAACGATTTTTTTTTATCGTAGTTGAAATGAGTGCAATAAGTCAGAGAGATATGATCCGACATTAAAGTAAAAAAAATATGCAAAAGATACCAAAGGGACATTTAAATTGAAAATTGTAAACAAACTGGCAATGCCATAGTAAATAAAGACGAAATAAAGCCAAAGATATCAAAAGGGCAACAGAGTGTTTAGATAAAAAAAAATAATACGAAAGTGCGTTTTTAATTGATTTGTTGTAAGGTTTGACCAAATTAAGATTGTTTATGTTATATGTCTACAAGTACTTTCATTTCACACTTTCGTGTTTTATTTTCTATGAAATTAAGATTGGAAATGAAGAATGCGTCAAAGAGACAACAATCCGACCATAGAGCAGACAACAGCCGAATGCCACCAATGGGTCTTCAATGCAGCGAGAAAACTCCCGCAACCGGAGGAGTCCTTTAGTCGGCCTCTAAACAAGTAGGTATACTAGTGCAGTGATAATGAACGTCATACTTAACTCCGAATTATACACAAGAATCTAAAATTAAAAATCATACAAGAATTACAGAGACCAGAGGCTCCCATTCATGTCGATTTTTCAATGTGTTTGCAAGCAGAAAGTAAAATCACAAAATTTCTGAAATCCGAGAAAAATTCAAAATGGAATGCCCTAATCAAATGGCAAAATCAAAATCTTAAACACACCAAACGAATTAATAGCAAGTTAACATCAATTTGCAATTTCTATATAGTATATAAGTATAGAGAAGGAAAATCGAAATAGTCTAATGAAGGTTATGTGATAAGAATAGTATTGCGCCCTTGAAAATACAAGAAGAGTTTACATTCTTGAATCCTCTCAAGATTTCGTGAAAGTTATTTTTACATGAAACAGATGCTGGTTTTTCGTCCATTAATGTCTTTTCGTTGGAATATACATTTCAAAATCGACATTACCGACAAAAAAAAAAGTCAAATTGCATACAGCGTTTAATAAAACATTGAAACAAAATTTCTATAAGAAATAACTTCATCAATACTTTAACGTTTTTATTCGTTGAGGGATTTTATTTATCCTTTCTATATTACCTGTGTGATTCAACTATGATAACAACATGAACAATGCATGCATTTATCATGCTTAGTGGTTGCTCTAACAAAAAAATAATTGATCAAGGTCACATTAAGACAAAACTGTATTGATAACAAATTCATTTAAACACAATAGATAAAACATACCAAATTATACAAATATTGAAAAATAAGGTTTTTCTTTGTGTAATCTGTGTTATTCACCAATGGCGAAAACATGTCAGGTAATCGCTTTACTGGGTCCGTCAGTCTGTCAGTATGCCGGAA
Source organism: Mytilus trossulus (assembly GCF_036588685.1). NCBI lineage: Eukaryota > Metazoa > Mollusca > Bivalvia > Mytilida > Mytilidae > Mytilus > Mytilus trossulus. Next base: position 78,382,739 of record NC_086379.1, read on the forward strand.
TACCTTCCGTAGAATATGTTCGTCATTTTTTTCAGGTAATGTGAAAACGGGTATTTAGATTCAATTAAATGTATGTACCATTTATAATTGGAGTATTTTTATATCTCACACAAACAAATAGACGTCTCTTACTTATAGTATGGATCTATATCCGCGTGTCACTGGAAGAATAGAGAACTATTATGAAATTGTTTGGTAAGAAAAGACGTCAAGAAACGATATGTAATTGAATTCTTTTACTTTCATGTTGGTCGCACATGGGGATAACATATTAAGTGTTTTTCCAAGTTCAAGTTTAACAGGAATTGTCTTGCATGTTTTAATTTGTTTTTTCTATATTTGGTGTTAATCGATGCATTTTCTGTTTGTACGACATTATAATTGTTCTATTAAATATTTTACTATGTATAGAAATGTTGACTTCTGTTTTCTATGTTTTATATTTAATTAGATTTAACAGTTTCAGTTAACTTTCGTTGACATAGAGTATAAATGCGTTTCATTTTGAGCGGTTGTTGCATGTAAGGAAGGCGGACGAGCTTTCATAAACATGTCTAGGCGGTTGACGTTAGAAGCCATCCTTGACTAAGATATGTTAGATTTGAAATGTTGCGTCAAACTTGTTGTGTTTATTCATGTATTATTGCTGAATTTATCTGTTTCATTTATATACAATTGTATATTAATCTAAATAAATAATTTTGGCGAATAAAATATATTTGGTCTAGATCGCACACTCGTCTTTTCTTCCCAATCTTGTTTTAAGCAGAACAGAAACATTAAGTCCATTGTTGAAGCAATTTTCCTGTTATATTTGTTTTTCCTAGGTTTTACCAAAAAAAAAATAGAAAAAGGGATTGAATTAATATGACATTATGAACCCTTGTCTATTGCCGAAGTACTATAGAAATGTGATTGTACCTTGTGTTTTGTGAGTTTGTTGTTTGATTGATAATCGTATTCCATCTTCACATTTGGTACTTTTTAAAATACATGTACAAGACCACTGACTTGGTTCTCAATCTGGTATTGACATGCATTCAATTCTTTCTTAGACATTTGAAATCTAAAAAAAAACCAGAACATTTAGAATGATCCAACAAAGTAAAGTGCGAATGGCCAAACACGTAATCAAAATAATTTCGTCCCTTTGTGTTTTTTTGGGGTGTTTTTTTTATTTTTTTTGCTGTACATGTACTGATTTTGGTCATAGATAAATACCTAATATCCTTTGTTTCTCTATTGAAAACAAAAAATTAGTCACAAATGTAGGGGAATATACTTAACAGTAGGAATGGCGATCTCTTTTTAGATATTTATAATCTTAACAAAATGTATCGGTTAAATATTGCCATATGCAAAGCAATTGCAACTGATCGGGTGAAACCCTCGGTGACGCCAGTTATGTAATTACCTTACATTTTCAAACAAATATTTGCCAACTCTATTGAGTTTGGGTACTTTGATGGACTATGCTGATAATTAAACCAATATTTGCGATTTCTTAGACGTTTGGACATCGTGCCCTAAGATCTGACTACTCATTTCACTAGATAAGATTCTTTATTTTTTATTTACACTTTTTTTTATGCAAACATATATACATTGCTTGAATAAAACGCTACTCATTTGATGGGTATTAAAAGCTTTTTTTGTATTGAACTACACAAGGAAATTTCAAACCACATCTTACGAAAAAGATTGCATTTATATAATTCTATTGAATTCGTGTTCAAAGCAGTATTAAATATGCTTGTACATAAATGACATAACAATACGGAAATACAATTTGATGAACGCGTATCATTTGTCTGAAAATAAACGTGATATCGCTGAAAACTAAAAAGGTTACAATAAAAAGAGTTCTTCGTTTGTTAACCAAACGTGATATGAGCAAATTTGATTTTATTCACGGCAAGAATGCATTTGAATGTTTAGTGTTTATTACATAATGACCTGCTATTGGCGTGATCACCACTAAATATAAAGCAGATTTTATCAATGAATTAGGTCTTTAGTGGTTCTCGGTTAATAAACCCTCAGTGCTTCAACAGAAACACTCACGTAAAGGTTACACAATGAGAATAAATCTAACATAAAGTTTAAAGACTGAGAATATAATTTAAATTGTCTCTTAATTGCAAGCCAAATAATATATGTATGGAAGAAAGAAGTAATCAAACATCACTGCTTGTAATTTTTTCGTTACAATAAAAAAATATTAAAACATTTTCACTAGTTATAACGCAGCACACATGATTTTTTTTATATATTCCAAGAAAAATACATACACAATTGTGTAAATGAGGCTTGTTCATGATATCAATAATATCCACTGTGATATACCATCTTTCAAAATGTACGCGGATTCCTGGCTTTTAAAACAACACTGCAGTGAGTGCGGTTCCATGTATTCAAAATAACGCTTCGCTTCATCTTTTTTGAACTGGATTATAGAAAACAATGAAGATAACATGTTGGAAGATGTTTTACTTGATAACCACTTATATACAGTTCTAACATGTGGTAAACAAGAAAAGGGACAAAATTATGCAGCTTAAATGATTTTGCTGAATTCAGGAGATTTTTGGATGGTCGTGCATAAAATATAAATAGCTAAAAACTTTGCTTTTTTTTTTTTTAAAGATATTTCAAAGATCAAGTACCATATGTAAAGGGAGATAGCTAAGAAGCATTTAACAAAAAGAGTTGTTAAACCAGGCATTACTTGTATGTTTCCAAATGACAATATTTTGAAGAAAACAATTTAAAAGACTTGAAAGTCTAGTCAATTTTTTTCTAAAATAAGCGTCGTAAGCTTGAGAAACGCTATAATCGTTTTGATTTTATGTTAAAAAGATAAAATACTTCTACAATACATCTAAGATTTTGTATATGAGGTCCTGTTACAAAAGAAATAGTAGATAAGAAGCGTAATAAGTAAATACAGAGCTACAGAAAATATGGCAAATAACAATAACTTATTGATTGTTCTCCTTTTAACAATCTCATTTGTCTTTATATCTTAACAGTTAAAAAAGTTACAACATTTCAAACATTTGACGCGATTGTCGTACAAGTGAGAGATTTAGCGCTGTAAAACCAGGTTCAATCAACCTTTTTCTGCATCTGTTAAAAACCTGCGACTAGTCAGGAACATGACAGTTGTTGTCCATTCGTTTGATGTTTTTTATCCTTTGATTTTGCCATTTGATTAGGGATTTTGCGTTTAGAATTTTCCTCGGAGTTCAGTATTTTTTGTGATTTTACACTTTATGTTATCTTGAAAAAAACATAGAAACAGCGTAAATAGCTAATAACCTTTCCTTGTTGGCAGTATGCATTATCATACTTTCATGTTTGTGTTTCGTAAGCGGCTTTATATATAGATAACCATTTTCCAGTGTTATGTTACGAAACGGTAATTGTTTTGAAACAAATTGAAAAAAGAAAACTCTGGTAATGACGAATGTTGACATATTGTTTGTTATTATAAATATGCATTGGAAATACTTATTTTAGTGTTACGCTTTATTTCTAATCTCTAGCTTTCACAGCAGATATAATCAACAGTTGATAAACCAATAACCATTAAACAAAAAAATCTTAACCCCATCCACATACTCTAAGGTGCCCGTAGCACTCAATTTGTATTTCATATGTAAACTATCAAGAAATTGGAGTTGGAATTCCTAGAATATTTGTGTAAATATAAGTGGTAAAACATTGATATATTATCTATTGCACTTGAACCCATTTATCCCTTAACCTTGTAAGGGTTCTGTTCTAGTGCACGGTTTTCCTTTTTTAAGCTGAATTCTGATCTGTCTTTCTAGTTGTTGGTTTTTGTGATTTGTTAATTGGCTAAGTCACTTTTAAATATAATTGAACAGGTATATCCGTATTACATAGCAAAACAAGACTTCAACGTACATCCTCTTTTTTATTCACGATATTTTTCATTTAAAAAATATGTGTCCAAAAAGTATCAGTTCTTGTTGATGGAATGTAAAAGTATGTTTGCCCGTTGTGCAATTCAATTTCTATACAAAAAGCAGGCTAAGATATCAAAGGAACAATAACAAATTGTATTTTCATAAACAGAAACAAATACCATGGTTAAAAGATAAACGACAAAAAAACACTAAAAAGCAAAAATATCAAAACATTACACAGAAAACTTAGTATTTAGCAACATAAACCCCCACACACACAAAACCCGTTAGATTTATAACATCAGGAAAAGAAAATGCGTAATTCTTTGTTCGTCAATTAATTGGAAATTGGAAATACAATGGAAGTATAATATTGACATATAATACTTCCATGGTTATACAAATATTCTTGGAATAAAATCTTGATATCTTTTGTGACATCCCTTAGGGCTGTATATCTTACAGTGATAGCAAAGTGTTAACAAGAGTATTAAATGTTACGTTCTGTTATGTAATACAAAATCAAATTTAAAACATAGATTTAATTACATTTTGATGACAGCTAAATCAATATCTTTGACAAAGCTAAAGATAGAATATAACAGATATTACATGTATGTCAATGGAATATTATACTTTTATTTCCCTTGTGAAAGGGAAATATGAAGATTTTTTCAACCTATAACTTCATATTTCCTGAAAGTATCACCCGGGGGAAATATGACTTTTCGAGGGTGAATAAAGCTTCATGTCTTCTTAAGCCAACGGGAAATTAATGTTATATTCCACTGCTCTGCCAAAACTTTTTGTACCATCTGAACATAATAACTATTTACACAGTTTGTCACATTTGCTTGTTTGTTTTTCTAAACACGACATAAACTCTAGCTATAATAACTATATTTGTTTGGATGCGGAAAGGGGAGGTTATCGTTTTTGTTATTATATTAGCAACGGAGAAAACATTTGGCATTTAATGCCGTCCATGGATATCAATTGAGGGAATCGAATTTTGGTTCAGAAAGAAAAAAACAGAAATTCCGAACTCCAAGGAAAATTCAAAACGTAAAGTTCCTTAATAAATGAATAAATCAAAAGCTCAAACACATTAAACTAAATGAAAACAACTGGCATATTTCTGACTCCGTACAGATATTTCTTCATACAGGAAATAGTGGATTAAACATGGGTTTAAGCTAGGTAAGTCTCTCACTTAGTAGTTAAAATTTCATTATATTGACAACAATTTGTGAGCACAGCACACAGTCATAACAGGTAAAAATGTCAAAAATTAGAGTACAACAGTCACCATTGTGCTATAATCTTACTCACTTAAAAAGGTCTTAACATAGTTGTTTTGGTAAAAAGTGTCTATTGAGGGAGACTATTTTGACCTCTGTAATTTGTTATATTTTGTGCGATTGGGTGCCGTATCGTAGCCGTATGTATCACCTCTTTTAAATTTTATATTAGTAACAAAAATGTAATCTAGAGTACGAGCTTATAACGTTTCCATACATGATTCTTTTATGACATGGCGATTTCCATAACATAGTTCTATAGTATATTTACCTATATCGATCATAATGTAGATTGTACTTAGATAATTCGAATGTTTTAAGTACATTCGTTTAAAATGAAATACTAATTCGCTTTTATCTAATTTTTGTTTAATTATCTAAGTTGCTAATTCCTTGCATGCTTTGGTAAATACTACTAGATATGTGAATAATTTAAAAGTTATGATGTATAGAACTGTGAATTCAGATTGTTATATAGACATTCAGTTATATTATCTGGTGTTCCTGTTCAATGAACGTACAAACCAGAAAATAAAGTCAACGGGTTTGCTGTTTTTGAAAATATGTTTCTGGGAAAACCAATACATTTTTTATGAATGAAGTGAGGTTTATGTGTTGAATTATGTATTAAAGTAAACCAATAGCGTTTACTCAAGACGAAACTTGTTTCATAACTTCAACGAATTTGTAATTCCATTTAGATTAAAGCTTTTGTTATTGTTGCAGATTTGTTTAGCTGATAGTTCATTTCGGAATCATTTTATAATCTTTATCGTCTGTATCTTGTACAATATGTCACAATATAAATTCTCCGGTATGATTTTTAAAAAGTCAAGTTGAATATGTCCAATACAATGATTAAACCTCTATATATTTTAAGAAATATAGTAATATTTCGAAATCACTCTTAGTTTAACAGAGACTTTCCAATTCGACAATCAAATTCTATAAATTTCACATTCTATTTATTCTGTTCATAATCATTTGAAATCTGACATTGAATGTTGGCGTTTTACATGGTTTTCTGAAATAAGATTGGACAGTTGACGTATTTGTCTATCGAGGTGATTTGTTATAGGTGGTTACTTGTACTTTGTCATACTGTTGTGAGTGGGGTTATTATTCATGGTGTTTGATAACTGAATTAGGGCAATGTATGCAAGATTTTTTAAAAAGGAGAATAATTCGTAAACTATTACAAACAAAAACAAAAAAAATCTATGGTAATTCTCTATTTAAGTTAAAAAAAAAACCTCAATTTTTTACAAATAAAAAGAATAAAACTATTACGAACAAGGGAGCGTCTGAATTGGAAAGAGTGTTTAATTACTTCTTCGAACAGTGTCGATTTACTAGATTTGTTTTGATTTGTCTTGAGTTTTGTCTTCAATGTACTTTCTAAAATAAAAATGTGTTCCAAACATTCTAGATGAATTTCTCTGACCTGTGTTAGTTTTATTCTTGGCTGTATCAGGCCTTATCATAACTGTACTTGATCTTGTCCAAAACTATAGTTAAACTGCTTTTGTCTTATTTCAACTGTAGGTGCCGGTGTCTAAACTGCACTTGAAAATAACTTTAATCTAATTAATTCAAGAACAGTTAAATAAAAGTACAGAAACTGATTATTAAAGATTCTCCTTTGAATAGTTACAACTACAACACAATTTTAATAAAGTGTACTGTGGTACAAGTTTTAATTTTGAGAGGAATGAACATAAAATCACACTGATTTCATAGGGTCAATGATGGACTATGTGACAAGCCGTGAAGGGCTGTGTGACATGGTGTGACGGACTTTGTGAAAAAAACCGTGACTGACTATGTGATAAGTCATAAAGATATGTGTGGCAAGCTGTGACGAAATGTGAGACAAGACCTGGCGGACTGTATGCCAAGCCGTCACAGACTGTGTATCAAGTCATGAAAAACTGTGTAACAAGTAATGACAGACTGTGTGATAGGTGTGACGGACTTTGTGAAAAGCCGTGAAGGACTGTGTGATGATACATGAAGGTCTGTGTGGCAAGCTGTGACGAACTGTGTGACAAGTAATGCCAAACTGTGTGACATGGTGTGACGGACTTTGTGAAAAGCCGTGAAGGACTGTGTGATAAGCCATGAAGGTCTGTTTGGCAAGCTGTGACGAAATGTGAGACAAGACCTGGCGGACTGTATGACAAGCCGTCACAGACTGTGTTTCAAGTCATGACAGATTGTGTAACAAGTAATGACAGACTGTGTCTCAAGTCATAACAGACTGTATGACAAACCGTGGCGGACTGTATGACAAAACGTGACAAACTGTAAAACAAGTCGTGACAAACTGTGTGACATGTCGTGACGGACTATATGACAAGCCATAAACTATTCAAACGTAGTATTGCATTCAATGAATGTTGACAATACATTAGGTTGACAGTCGCCTTATTTTGCTTTCAACCTCTTTTCGTATTTTATTCCTTAATTTTTCTGTCCATATTTTATACCAATCGAACATAACCAATTACCACAAGAAGATTTCCATCAAAGGTCAACAAATGATATTTAATCATAGATAAAGGTCTATGTTATATGGTGTACTCGGAATCGGTCCCTCAAATGTGAATGGATATAACGTATGCTAATCTAATCAACACATCTTCTTATTTATAATTAAAAGACTGCAATCACTACAAGCTTCTTGATGAACAAAAACTCTGAGTTATATATTTATATATATATATATTTACGAACTAAAAAATCAACAGGTTAGATGTTTATCAAAATAAGACAAAATCTATATCAATGGACATTTGTAAAACTTGTGAATAGCATAAAATACATTCGTACATGATGAAGATTTGAAATGTTTCATAATGAAATACTATTTGTCGTATTGATATAGATTAAGCTAACAGAGCAACAAATGTTCATTATTCAATGGAAATTCCCAACTCCAGCTTACCAATAGCATGTTCCATTTCCATATTGTCTTTTTACAATATAAGCAAAGAAACGAACAAAGGCAAAACAAAGTTGATTGAATTGTAGATGATACATCTTTCCAAATGTCACTCCACGTCTGATTTCATCGTGAAAAAATTACCAACATGAGACATATTATCGGTTGAAGTTTTATCCTCTGAGGAAACTTTCTAGACAGCATATGTCATGAAAGTGCATATATTTAATTGGTAATATCTATTTCTAAATGTCAACAGTAACATAGAAATAGATAATTCTCTTAGTTTTTGAATGCATTATGATTTTTTTTAATTATCATTATCAAACGCATATGCACTTTAAGAAGAATGTACCAACTAAAATTTTCACTTTGAAGGAACACACTCAAAAGTAAAGTAACTAAAACAGCAACATAATTTTCAAGTTTTATGTCAAATAAATGTACGAAACATCTCATTTTCTGGCCTGTTAATTCCTACTTAAAATAGTTTAGGCTTTTAACCCCGTATTCAAGCGACCTTAATAAAATAAATAATTGCCTATTGAAGATGAAGATGCGAAGGAAAACCAATTTGGCAGTTTAATTTGACCGTATATGTTATATCAGGGTTTGGTTGCAATTTATTCTCTTCTAAATGCTGTTAATACAAATTAATAGCACAGAAAACATTAGATGATTGTTAACGAAAATATCTGTTCTAAATTAATTGGGCAAATAACCTGTTCTGATGTCGTAACAATGTGGTTAAATGTCAGTTTTAATCATATATTTTAGATATGTGTCTGTAATTATCGATCAATGGTGTGTCTAAATCACAATTACTTTGAAGCGTTCAGTGCTTCATTATCAAAATAACAACGCAACTTAAGATTAATTATTTCACATTTTAACTTAAGTCTCGTCCATGCAGCGAATGCATTCAGAACGAGACCAAAAACGTGTTAATGTTTTACGAATACAAGGAAACAGTCCACAGGGAAACATGCGACGAGTGTCAAATATGGAGCAGGATTTAATTATCCGACCGTAATCCGAGATTGCTCAGATGCCTTGCGTAGGTCTTGTTGTTCAGTCTATTCCTTTTTTTTTTATTTGTAATGTTTTGAAAACTGCTGTTTATATTTTCTCTGTTTTTTTAAAAGATTTTAACCATAGTTTTATCACCAGAGCAGTAGTCAGCACTTCTATGTTGACATGAATATCAATTATATGGTAATTTTTATAAATTTCACGTTTCAAAACTTTGAATTTTTCGAAAAACTAAGGATTTTCTTATCAAAGTAATAGATTACCTTAGACGTATTTGGCACAACTTTTTGGAATGTTGGGTCCTCAATGCTCTTCCACTTTGTACTTGTTTAGCTTTATAACAATTTTGATCTGACCGTCACTGAGGAGTCTTATGTAGACGAAACTCGCGTCTGGCGTATTAAATTATAATCCTGGTACCTTTGATAACTATTTATCTGTTTCTAATCGACTTAAGAATTGCGATCGGTTCTTTGCTTTATTTCACCTCAATTTCCCAGGACATGATGTTTTTTCTTTTCTCTTGAAAGCGGCAATAACCAATATTTTAAAGAGCAAATTTCTGATTTCTTTACTAAATTTCAAGCGAGCACACGTACTAAAAAAATATTCCTACATTCAAAAGTATTGTTGATAAACCTTTATTGTATTCACTTCATATAAAGTATTGAACGAACGTGAAACTAAAAAAAACCAACAACTACATTAACTGACTTTGAAGCCAGAATAACTATAACATATTATAATAAGGACACCAAAAACCGTCTATCCTATTCATCTGTTCACTATTTTTGACATTTCTTCCTATTATGTCGGTTTGTTTTGTTCACACATCGTTGTCAATATAATGGAATTGGACGCGGATGTCATACAAGTTAGAGGTATAGCTATCTAAAAAATCAGAAAATACCTGTACCAAATCCGGAATATGACAGTTGTTATCCATTAGTTTGATGGGTTGAGCTTTTAATTTGATAAGGGACTTTCCGTAATGAATTTTCCTCGGAGTTAATTATTTCTTGTGATTATACTTCTATTAAAGGACGCAATGAATGAAAACTTCACTGGAAAGTAGTGATATCATAATTGAGGTCAAAAGCATAAAACAACTTAGGAAAAAAGATAGAACACTTCTGTTTTTGAGGTATCCAAATATATCTCATTCTGATATATCAAGTCAGTCAATTAGACTTTAAAAACATTTCAATTACTCGAATAAGAACATGGCGCGATAAGATATATAGACGATGTTTAGACAACCTTAGCCGTATATGGCACAACATTTTTTGTAATTTTGGGTCATCAATGCACTTCAACTTTGTACTTATTTTGCTTTATACCTATTTTGATTAGAGCGTCACTGATGAGTCTTATGTAGACAAAACTCTTGTCTGGCGTATTAAATTATAAGCCTGGTGCATTTGATTAATATTTACACCACTTGGTAGATACCACGGGTGGTAGACGTTTCGTCCGCGACTCGGTCACCAGGCCAGTAGACAGAACTTCGATGTTGACATGAACATCAATTATGTGATCATTTGTATGATTTTTCTGTTTGCAAAAGTATGAATTATTCGAAATACTAATGATTTTCTTATACCAGGCATAGATTACCTCACCCGTATTTGGCTCACCATTTTGGAATTTGAGAGATCAATGCTCTTCAATTATTTACTTGTTTGACTGTTTAACTATTTCGGTCTTAGCGTCACGCGTATCAAATTATAAGCCCGGTACATTTGATAACTATTTACTGGATCATGCTGCTATAAGTGTTCACCAAACAAATACAAGTCACAAATTATAAATGAATGACACAATCCAAATAGTCTGACGAATGCTTATATCCCCCTCCCCCCGCCGATTATAACAAACTAGTTCTATTGGAGTATAAACATTACTAAAAAACTGAAAACTTTATAAAGATTTCATATAACAAATGTAAAAAATAAGCCGAGGCCTTACTAATTTCAGATACACAAGGGTGACGTCTGTTTAAAATAGTTAAGTCATAGATATGTAATATTAGAATCATATTCAAAACAGTGTGGCTGTGGCTATTGATTGACGACTTAAATTATCCCATTGACTGGGACAGATTAGGTGAACGTTTGTTTGTAACGACCACTGCTCACTACTTACTTATTATAGAATTTAAACTGTGGGGTAACCAAAGGTTCTTAACGCCTTCAATAATAAAATAATTCGAAAAATTAATCAGGAATAACCTTTATGTTTTGATTTATATTATTAATATAAATCATAACATCATGTTGTTCCTGATTAATTTTTCGAATAACTTCAATTAGACATTGCGAACCTTTGGTGACCCCACAGTTTAAGTGTCTTTAACAAGTACACAGTGAGCAGTGGTCGTTACAGACAAACGTTCACATTATCTGTCCCAGTCAATGAAATAATTTATGTCGTCAATCAATGGCCACAGCCAAACTGTTTTGAATATGATTCTATTAGTTACTTCTGTATTTAGGATATACTTAATATGTGAAATTAATAAATATGAAGAATCTAAAATTGATAAAGTCGGAAGAGCATTAGTTAAGAAATAGGTTAAACATATTGATATTGAGATACAGAGTACTTGGATTTCAATAAATGGCAGGAAAAGACTTAATCGGATTTTTACCTTCTATTTGCAATGGTGAAAGTTTGGTCCCAAATCGAAGGAAAAGAAATGAATAATCTGCTTAAATTTTGATAAATGACCTATTATGGGCAATTGGAGTCTTATATGAAAAGAAAAATGGATGTTATGGGGCGTAATACTTTAACTGAATCCGTACAGCTGACACAATTTCTAAACATAACCTAAGTACATCATGAAATACTAATACTTAAAGTAATTTAAAATACACAATGTGGTAAAATGTAATTGTTTTAATTGATGTATGATAATAAATGATAAACATATTATTTTACATACCTTTTTAAACCTTTAATGTCTAGCCGGGCTGATGGTTCAAATTCGATGTTTGCATTAGACAAAAATACCGCTTAAAGTCGAGTTTATGGAAACACAGATTCACGACGAACAATGATTTAACGATTATTAATTTACAATAATTTTGTTATTTACATTATTAGTAAAAATCATTTAAAAGCATTGTTTGAATTGTTATGATTAACGACGTGAAAAATTAAACCGGCTGTTAGATCCATTAAATATACATAAAATGCCAACTAAATTTATATTTATTATTATTATATTGCCAACTGGTCATCATGGTGTATTGTTCTATTTGTTTGAAAAAGTGCATTCAATTATTGAATACAGTCAAGTTGAAAGTTCGCTTAGTTTAAGGTGAGTGTCATAAAATCAATAAAGTACATGTATACCTGTATGCACTCACGTTTAAATGAACATTATCACGAATGTAGCTACATAAAAGAAGCGGGTCTCCTGTCCATTGAAATCAACCTTAAAATACTAGTACACTAGAAAGGAAAGGAATAAGCACAAAGGTGGTGAAAAATGAATGATCATGGCATTTTGATCGATGGTCAGCAACATGAAATATCACAAACTCATTTATTGAAAGGTACTATTCATAGTTTAAAAGATATATACATTCTAAATTATATACTTAGCTATACAAGTGTGTTAATGTTGTTTTTTTAATTTTTATTTGTTCAAAGAGGGAGAGGCTGTTTTTATTATTTTTATAGAACAATAATTGTTTATTTTTGTTAACCCGGTAAGCTATGTTTTATATTATAAGAACAGAAAAACAAAATGTTCATTAATAAACTATAACACTACTTACTTATATATGGATAATAAAGTAGTAACAGATATTTTATTATGTACACTAGGAATAAGACATAGTTCTTGAAAACTACTTAGCAATCTAAATCCACCTTTCCGCAATGAAGATAAACAACATTAGAATTATTTCGCACACATCAGTTGATTATTCTGAAAATGATCAAAATATTATATAAATAAAACTATTTTACTGTTACTTAGATCTAGCAAAATAAATATGCAGAAATCGTAAGAAATGCATGAGTTGAATCTGACGGTATGTCTCAATTAACGTCTGTAACGAGCATACCCTGTATATCAGTAGATCTAGAACAACAGCAGCAATAAAAAAGTTCTATAAATTGTTTTAAACGGAACCATAAATGGTAAAATTCATTAATGTTGGCCCATAATAAACCTTATGTAGACATTAGCAATTAATTGATTATAGATTGCATAATGTCTAACATGATAAGTAAACTATCTAGTTATGTAGTAAAAGGTGTATTCATTCAAAAAGTATTCGACACAATATTAACTGTGCTTTCAAAAAACAACTAGGTCGTCATAAAGAGAGAAAAACAATAAACAAACTAAACAATTACAACATGTTATAATTACTTCAGAGGGTGTGCCCTTTACATATCTTCACCAAGTTTCTCAAAATTCAAATGCACAATTAAATGTTGACAATCGAAAGAAAAATGTGGTCGCTGGTTTAAACAAAGAAGAAACAGCTTTTAATTTGCAAAAAAAACATTGCTCATTACTGCTGACAACCTATATAAGACAGCCACTAAAGGATATGTGCTAAGATTTTCAATGAGACAGCTTCCACCAGACCAAGGATAGAAGAACTGCCAATAACAAGAGAGGCCATGCAGAAAAGTCTCGCCTGCTTGACTACTCAGAAATCTTCAAACCTTGATAATTGATTTTTTACATGTACATCACCAATAAGAATAAATTCAAACTATATATTTTTTATAATGAAACGTACTTATTTGACCTTGATTGACACGAACGCACATTTCTTATGAGTTTGTTTTTTTAATTTACCTACACGAATTTACAAGATATAACCGTAAATCGAAAAAAAAACTTTGACATAGAGCCTTAACAGAGCTGGTCACTAGAGAAAAGAGTTTTGAATTTTTCTATTCATATTAGAGTTGAAATTGAATGAAAAATTAAGATAAGCGAGACGATTAAATTTCAGCCTTTGCTTCGTTTTTGTGCTGTTTTAATAGATATCAATTTTATTTACAGCTAAAGCTGGGGTTAATAATCTTTCGAGAAAATTTACCTTTTCTTGGCCCTTTTGCTTGTATGTGCTCTCGAACGTTTAATACATAGTTTTTGTTTTTCAAACTTTTTATGTAGAACATACCGGATGAAGTTGTTTTTTTCAAGTTACTTGACATGTTCGATCTTTTTTACTTTGATCATACAAAGGTCTGATGCGTTTTTAATTATAGAATATAGAGGCCTGTTGCGTTTTCAATTAAATCATTCATAGGACTGCTGCGAAAATTAAAAAAAAAGACAAATTTAACAAGATATTATGGATTAGTATATTATTCAAGATATTATGGATTCGTTTGTTTTAGATTTATGAGTTTGACTATCCCTTTGGTATCTTTCGTCCCTCTTTAATTCTATAACTATAACAATCAGAATGTCCCTATTCGTCAAACAAGAGTTCTCTATTTCATTAAGTTACTAAACCAGTTAAGCATTCAGTTACATAACAATGGATATTGTACAATTTTCATTAAAGGTTTATGAAACACAAACGAAATTTAACGACAAATAATATTCCCTTAGAGAAATTCATGAATTATTGTTTTATTTCATGTGTTTTGTTGATATTAAGCTTAGACATTTGCACTGCATTATTTTGTCAGTCGACTTGAATAATGAGTGTTGGTACTTCAGTTTTTGTTAAAGCAAGCAGCTACTATATTTGCATTTAAATCATTCTTTGCAGTTGTAAATTAAAACATCTTCCGACATTGTTATTTCCATGTTTTCAAGTAATCTCAATTAGAAAATCGTATCGAAGTGATCATCGAGTCAGATTCTGATTCTTTGTCATATACTATGAATAGCAATAACTTCAAATTATACAAATATCGCGTGCATTTCTGTTTAGTTTAAACATATTTATTTATAGTGGATTGGGAAACAAGTTTTGCAACTTATATTAATTTAAGATAAGCGAGACGATTAAATTTCAGCCTTTGCTTCGTTTTTGTGCTGTTTTAATAGATATCATTTCTGTTATAAACCAATATCAAAAAATATGTATCTGCGCTAGAGTAAAGATAAGATGATTCGTGATTTATCAATATATATATCAAGTGAATGCCAAGGACGACATGTACGGCTTCAAAATATCAGGAGCGAGTCAAATTATACATGTTAGGATGTTTAATTTTATTTCTGACATATCCTTTATTCTTTATTCAAAATTTGGATAAGCCAAAATATCATTTTAAGAGCATTGAAACAGAAATGGCGTGAAAAGATTACCCCACACCGTATTAAGCCTGGTAGAGCATGACTCATATTTATAAGATGAAACTGATTTTGAACTGGCTTTCAGTAACTATGAGTACTCTTATTTCGGTGCTTTGTGTCTACTGTGTTCATGTTAGTGGTTTCTGTGCCTAAGCCTGATATCGATCTTTTGAGTTATGTCAATTATACAAATCAACCATAAAAGGAATATAACGGAACAACGGAAACACTGAACGGCAACAAAAACAAACGCCCAAAAAATGGCAAAAGTATCAAATGTCTGATACCATTCAGATCAATAAAATAAAGGCAAGAGTAGTAAAGCACTGTTCAATAGTCGAAAACAAATCTAGCCACAAACAAAAACTGAGGGAAACGCACCAGCTATGAGAGGAAAACAACGGAACTGCTACTAAACAAACGCCAACATACAAAACACCCAAAATGATCTGCGGTCAATTTTGCCTAATAGGGAACAATCTTTAAGTTTGTTTTCTTGGTATTACATACATTTCCTGGAAATTAATGTAAACACTAAGCACTATCCTCGCGAACTGAGAGTCCAGTGAAGTTGATTTGTCAGTGTGTGCTATCGCTTAAGGGAGATATCCAATATTACGTACCTGATACAGCAGACTGCACGCCGTGAAATTGAACGGGGGTAAGGAAGGTGGATTTTAAAACCATCTTTCACATGGTCGATGCCACTGCTGATGGAGTTTTAATCCCCGACGGTTTCACCGGCCCAGTAGTCAGCACTTTTGTGTTGTGCTGACACGAAACATCATTGAAATGGTTATATTTATACATTAACTGTTTAAATAACTTTTCAATTTTGAAATTCTAAGGCTTCTATACCACAGGAATAAATGTCTTTAGCTGAATTGTCAAAACTTTTAGAAATTTTGGTCCTAAATGCTCTTCAACTTCGTACTTTCTAACTTTTTTCGATTCGAGCGTCACTTTCTTTTCTAGACGAAACGCACGTCTGGCGTAAATAAAAAATGTGAGGCTTGTATCTATGACGAGTTTGTTTACAATTGCATAGTCCAGTGGGTTATAATACAGATATGCAAAACAACTGCGTTTTGTTACTTCCGACTGATGTATAACAAAAGCAGGGAAACCATATAGTAAATGTTAAATTGATTTCAGGCTTTTCGATAAGTATTTAGTTGTTTTCATTGCAGTCTTAATGTCTTTAAAGCTTACTTTTTATTGACTCATCAGCCTGTTATACTACCATGGCATTTCAGTTTTACTTTGGGTTTTAAATTTATAAGCTTGTTATTTTAAAGATACAAGGAAATTTATCTTTAAAAAGCTTTACAACAATTTATTAGAGATTGAATGATTCTCGCTTTAAGGAAATGCTTTTAAACTTCAACATAAAAGGTACAAAAAGAGATATTTCATTTTACGTAAAACGGAAACTTACAAAGTTTGTTTACATTAAATTTCTTTTAACCACTGGACAGATGACGGGAAATTCTACGAAAACTGGAATGATTTCCTCTATTTATTCCTATAAATTGAATGAAGATGAGGTTTAGTTTGACATAATCTATTTTACCGTTATCTTGGGATTGGTAAAGTGATTATTAACGAAGATATCGTATGTCAGATCTATATTATTGTTTTTCCATCGTGGGTTTTCGATTTTTTTATGCTTTGGTGTTAATGAAACAATTTTTTTTTTATTAACCAGCCCCGTAAAAGTTCAAAATGCTTATTCAAAACTTAAACTGAGATACAAAAAAAAATAAGTTCTTTGTCTACATAGTTTTTTCTGGTAAACATTCCCTTCTTCGTAAATTTCTAAACATAACACCATTTAACATGTTTTGATACAAAACAATAGGTTTCGAGTCTTATACATCACTGGCTTTAAAAAAAAATATACGTCTTCGATCGTTCCGGGTGGAGACCAAATAAAACAAATAGTAAGGGTTCCGCAGAACCAAGTGTCTCGCCTATTTTTCTGTAAGTCGCAGTCGCAACAAAAATTGGGAAAAAAATAATTAAAAACATCCTAAATACTATCTTTTGATTGTAAAAAGCTTCTGTCAAAATTTAGTAAAAGTCTAGGATACTTAACGAATCAAATAAATGTTTTAAAAACTTAATCTGCAGACTGTATGTAATGTTAACTGGAAGAAAAACAAAATAGTACAATACGGAAAAACAGGAAATATTTTTTTACAAAATGTTCTTATAGATACTATCTTATGATCTGAAACAAAATACTGTCCAAACTAGGTAGAAATCTAGGATAGTTGAAGAAAGTTATTACAATTTTAAATCGTATGTGACGTCATTTTTTTAATTGCGTCAACGCCTGGACTGATTCTGGTGTGTCTATGCTGTATTGAACTTGGCATCATGTATTCGGGTTTAGTTTTCTGTAATTAGTTAATACTTTAGTTTCATTATGAATATATCTTTCACATTCATTTGTTAAAATTTACTGTTTGCAATAGCATGAATCGTTCTATATAATAGTGTTCTTATCCCGGGCATAATACAATGCCGTATTTAGCAAAACCTTTTCAACTTTTGATCTTCAGTGCTGTACAACTTTGTACGTTTTTCACTTTCGATCTTGTATATCTGGGCGTTATGTATTCGGGTTTACTTTTCTGTAATTAGTTTTTACTTCAGTTTCATTATGTATATCTCTTTCATATTCATTTGTTAAAGTTTACTGTTTGCAATAGTATTAATTGTTTTATATAATATGAATGTTCTTATCCTGGGCATACAAACAATGCCGTATTTGGCAAAACCTTTTCAACTTTTGATCTTCAGTGCTGTACAATTTTGTATTTTTTTCGTCACTGGTGAGTCTCGTGTGGACTAGACGCGTTTTTGGCGTATTGAATTTTAAACCTGATGCTTTTTGTTATCTATTAATCATGCTTTCCTTTGTCTAATATGTTCTGCTTTTTATTTGTATTGTAGTCCTGTAATTTTTTGTTTTCATTTCAATGTTATATTTAACTGTGCCATTAAAGTGCGAGGTTTGGCATGCCTTAAAACCAGGTTCAACCCACCACTTTTATTCCCCTTTAAAAGTGTCCTGTACCAAGTCAGGAAGATGGCCATTGTTATAATATTGTTCGTTTCTGTTTTCTCTTATTTTTGAGATAAGACGTGGCATGGTACTTGTCTATCCCATATTCATGTATTTGGTTTTGATGTTATATTTGTTATTCTCGTGGTGTATTGTCTGTTGCTTGGTCCGTTTCTGTGTGCTGTTGCGTTTCGGTGTTGTGTCGTTGTTCTCCTCTTATATTTAATGCGTTTCCCTCTGTTTTGGTTTGTTGCCCCGATTTTGTTTTTTGTCCATGGATTTATGAGTTTTGAACAGCGGTATACTACTGTTGCCTTAATTTAAAAACTTTAACTACATAGTGAATGTAATGTTTCATGGCAAATAAAACTAAATCCATTTATAAGTCAAATACGAAAAAAAAAAGTTGGTTTTTTTTACAAAATTTACTCCTGGATACTTTAATATATTGTATCATTAACAAACGTCTTTCCAAGTTTGGTAGAAATTCAGTATAGTTTAAGAAAGTTATTTAAATTTCAAAAACTTTAACCAGCGTGAATATTTGTGGACGCCGCCGACGAAGACGCCGACGAAGATGCCGACGACGGAATGTAGAATCGCTCTGTCTCGCTTTTTCAACAAAAGTCGAAGGCTTACGGTAATAGATTGTTGTCGTTTTTTGCATTACTTGATCGATAACGAATTTGGTGGACTTTTAGTCTCCGAGGGTATCATCACCTCAGCAGTATCTCGGTACTGCAATGATTTATAACAAATAGTTAAAAAATGGACGTTTATAATTTAAAAAACTAAAATGTAGCTAAGTGTCATTCCAATTAGCACCTCTTATACGTACCGTCTATATTTGTCCTTTTTGTCATAAAGCATGTCGACTGTTCAAGATTTATCAAAATATTCGGCGTTCATTGTGTGTGATGAAAGGAAACCCACGAAAGCACTTCGAGCGCATAACATTTATGATGCTAGTATCTTGTTTTCTTCTTTCCTCAACCTTTCCTGTCGTTTGAAGAATGCAGATTCTCAATAGGAGAACAAAAGCTCATTTAAACTCTCCCTTATGAACTAATTACTTAATAAAGTCTCTGACTGACAAGCTGTCAAAAGAAAACATTATCTCCTGCCTTCTAATATGGCAATATTTCATCGAAATATATATAATTTCGTCAGGATTTAGATAGGGTGTACATGGTCAAATGACCAAATTTGGATATCTTATATCAATCACATATGGCTTGTTATATGTAGCTTTTCAAAGCTGTCAATAAAAACGATCCGCTGAAACAAAAGGGTTGTCGAGATAAATGTTGCATTGTTCATTCTAGAAAATAAATATCCATTGAATTAAAAAACAGACGAAACGTTCATGAAGCACTCCAAACCACAGTGGAATAGGTTAAAGGCATTGGTAACTACGATGCATCGGAAACATCGAATCGTTCAGCACTTTAGAAGCCACAATTTGTACGCAGTATTTTGGGCATTGTTTTTCGGTTGGCGGATACAAAGAAAAACGATGATTTTTTGGATTTGTGTTCATAAGAATTTAAAAATGGATTTGTGTTCATTAGAATTTAAAAATAGATTATGTCAAAGATATTATTTCCTGCTCCATTAACTAATTGGCCAATTTTATGTACACTAGAAAGATCAATTAGTGTTTTTATCTTCTGTTGGGGTTGCATATACTATTTCATAACATATTTTCCCCTTTAAAGAGGAATTAGAAAATCTGCAAATGCTGCATTTATTGAAAGACCGTCTACAGACAAACTATATGTTTGAACTGATCTATCGGCTTAACAAAGCTCACCAATAAACAAAGTTCAAATTTTCGATGAATACAGTTTTGGAATACAGACAGAAAAAGCAATAAATTCAATTCAGTTGTTGATTAAATCCTATTGTGAAGACCTAAGAGTAAATTTCTTAGATTTCTTTCCAATGAGGTTTAACATATAACGATCATCAAAAACATACAATATCAGGATGTTATATCTATATTAGGCGATGTAAATGGATATTACAGAGGAGCTTTTGTCACAAATTGACATCACCTGGTTCATAAATTATGGAAAACACTTAATTGGTGTTAATGAACTCTTGCAAAGCAAAACAAAAAAACAAATTTTCCCTTCACTTAGAAAAACGTTCGATTCTATCAAAATTGTTATTCAAAACTGTTATCTAAAGCGATCAATGTATGTTTTTCATATTCCGTTGCAATTCGGAAGAGGTTATGTAAAATTTTCTTCTTAACTCGAATCTTTCCGACCGGTTTTTTATATCAATTAGGGCTGGTTCAAATGTGTCGTACATCCTTTTTACTTCAACTTCAGGTTTGAAATAGCATATATGACTCGATGATGGTTCACATGTAAGTGTCGACTTCATATAATATGCAAACAAACAGTTTTGATCATCAGCACTCAGAATTATATGATCAAATAACTGATAACTATTACCTCTCCATAAATCATCAAAAAATAATATTAATCAGCTGTTTATCATAAGCTAAGAATATTTTCACTTGTGTGAACCTGTCGTGCAACAATTTGTTTATCTCAAAACAGCGTACTTTTATCAATGACAAATTTCATATACCATTCTTATAACTTAGTTTATAGTTGCATTTACAACATGTTTATTGGTTTTACATTAAAAAGTTATTGTTAGCAATTTATAGTTCAAACAAAGAAGATCGTATTTGAATCGAAAATTGCATACATCTGACAAATTAGTCTCAGAAATTGATAATTAAAGTGATCTGTATGTTCAGTTGCTTACGAATATCATTTCAAAAGCCAACATTGATACAGCAGCGGTTTGTGCAAAGTTTAAACAGCGATAACATATTATCGTGTACTGGTACTTGGTTCTCTCTGTTAGTTTTTAATTAATTCAATAATTGAAACATTCTGTCTGTAAACGTTTAGTTGTATTACGTGTTAGTATTCGTCATTCCAAATCTGACGTCAATGGCCTGATACTGTATTTATTTCTACAAACGAATAGTTGTCCTGAAGTAGGAATATCCTGGATAAGTATACAAAAGTATTGGCATATTTTTTATTGTTTATTTTTTATTCCGATTGAAAAAACTTTTTTTTTTTAAATGGGATATGTGGATACGATATTATGTCACAAACTGTAAAGTTTATATGGCAATAAAACTTTGAATTGAATTGAATTGATATTCGTCATCATTTTATCCATAACTTGCAAAAAATGGTGAAAGGTATATAGAAATTTATCGACAATAAAATCATATGACATCGAAAGGAGGTTATTTTTTTCGAGTTATACCATAGTATCAGCTTTTTTACGTTTATGCATATTCATAAACACACGCCATATTTTCAAAATAACAAAATGGACAACATTGAACTTGTTAACACTCTTTACCTTGTAAGAACATGACAAGACGTTATCTTTGGAGATGATAAAAAGGTTCAATTCTCATCAAAATGATTAGTAGTTTTTACATTTTTCCATACAATCTTTATAAAATTGATAAAATTTCGAACACAAAATTTCGCGAAAGGAAATATGGTTATCTTTATTTCTTAAATTGAATTTTGTATATTTCTGACATATCTGTCTTTATTTTTTCGGAAAATCTATTGCCAAAATAATGGTTTTAATGTGGTAATTTTTATAAATTTCATGTTTACAAAAGTTTGAATTTTTCGAAAAACTAAGGATTTTCTTATCCCAGGCATAGAAATTTCATGTTTACAAAAGTTTGAATTTTTCGAAAAACTAAGGATTTTCTTATCCCAGGCATAGATTACCGTAGCCGTATTTTGGCACAACTTGTTTGAAATTTTGGATCCTCAATGCTCTTCAACTTTGTACTTGTTTGGCTTTATAAATATTTTGATATGAGCGTCACTGATGAGTCTTATGAAGACGAAACGCGCTTCTGGCGACCTAAATTATACTCCTGGTACCTTTGATAACTAATTATCCACTCACAAATTAAAATCCTCTCAGATTTTATTGAATCTATGTAAGTCAAATATGTGAGTATTGAAAAAATTACATAAAACGACAACAGTTACTATAGCGATACACGTTGTATTTATACAGTGTTATTTTGTTTTTCTGTCCCCGCAGTTACAACAAAAATCAATGATTCATACGTCACGAAACTACTCCAAATTGTAGTCGTCAATAGTAGAGTGCAGAACGACATTATCTTCTATTAAGTTGTCTCTTTGATGTCAGTAAACGAATTTCAAATTATAATATTTTGTTTAACCGATGATTTTATATTATGATTAAAGTCCATCACGCATTTGATTATTGTTTATTAATAATAAGTGTTTGGTTTGTTCTTCCAGATGTTTTTTAAGTAAGTGCAAGCGCCAGTATTTTAATTAAAGCATCCATGTTTGATGTCTGCTTCCAAGAACCACTTTTTTTAGACATTTTTTGTTTGTTATAAAAGAGTTAGACGTTACGCACGGTATTGGTGTCACTTAGCGTTACACGACGTTCCTACTAAAACAACGATTTTGACCGCGTTGTTCAACGGAAAGTTTCAAACGTTGACCTTAAATTCTACTCATGTGAAAGTGTCGCTTAAAGTAAAGATATGTTCGAAGTTGCTTCTTTATATAATTTTATTTTTTCAAGCCGGTGCAAATGCAAAATTCCATTGAATTAAAACAAAATTTTAATTTCTGCAAAGAATTGTCTGCAACAATAACACAAAATGACAATTTGATGTCTTGTACATTGATTTAAATATATAAAAAGAAGATGTGGTATGATTGTCAATAATGCATATTTAACGAGAATTTTATTTTATATAGATCAAACCATTTCATGAAATTATGTTATGATAAATATGCAAGAAAATTCGTATAGATCTACAGTTTAACGTTATGATAACGCGAACGTTAAATTACGGTTACGGGGACATTTCATTGGACATCTTAGATCGCTTCGGATTTTCTACCTGCAACTCAAACAAAGGTTCATATCATATCATTTTAAAGGAAATTATATGTATTTTCCATCCATATCAGTTAATAGGTGTTAAAAATTTGAGATATAGCAGAATTTCGTTTGATAAAAAGCCTTTGAATTATTCTTTGTGTTATTTTGTCCTTTGGGACATTTTATTGGACACGGGAAAAATGACGATGTTTTTAAAATAAGACCGCAGTTACATAATGATGACTTCAGATAGCTTCTTCGGTACATGTATAATTTTTGTGATATTATAAATTTCCATTTTCGTCCGTTATATCTTATGAAAAGGAAGACAGAAAGTTTTTTTACGGGTTGAGCAGCTAATTGGGACATTTTTTCAATTTTTTAGTTAAACTCTTCTGACGATCTTCCTTCTGTTACAGTTAAAAACGTCTACTACTTCATAAAACGTATAATGTATACAAAACAGTTGTAAAATTTTAAACCATTCTACTTACTAATGAATCCGCACTGGGATTTCAAAGACGCACATAAAACAAAATTGTAACAGCGGGACACCCTTAAAATGACGTTATAGGCATCGAAATGAGCATAGTTTTTCATTAAAAAATATCCGAGGCACAAAAACATCTATGTTATTGATTTCTATGGGTTTATTTCCTTTTGAATGATATGCATAACATGTCTATGTATTGTATATGATAAGAGATTTATTTTGAATAACCCGCCTTCTAATCCATATTTCCAAAGTGACACCACTATCGTGCGCAACGTCTTAATGACTCACATACATTGGTCTGTTTAGGACTATAAAAGGGGAGTCTCATTTCGTAATGAAGAATGTAATTCATCTTAGATATATTGAAAATCAATTTTGTTATAAAAAAAACTTCTTTTTCAAAATTCTAAGACGGGGAAAATTAAAACTGTAATGATTTTTTTAAAAGTTCATGATAAAGCAAATTTGACAAGTAATAAAATAACAGCTTATTCCTTGGTTGACCATCGTTCAATTAACTCAGTAAGTCAATACTGACATGTAAATATAGGTAATTCCTAATTTATGTTTTAACTTTTGAAATCCATTTGAAATTCAATAAAATTGAGAATGGAAATGGGGAATGTGTTAAAGAGATAACAACCCGACCAAATTAAAAAAAACAACAGCAGAAGGTCACCAACAGGTCTTCAATGTAGCGAGAAATACCCGCACCCGGAGGCGTCCTTCAGCTGGCCCCTAAACAAAGGCCATATGTAATTTTATTAAAGGATCGCATCTAAGGTTATTATACTAATTTCAATACAGATACATCTAACCTTTCAGTACTTCATTACTGGCATAGACAATTATATGCGGATATAAAAAAAAGACATAAGACACTAAAGAGACATCAGATTAAGAACTTAGTCCATATGGTAATATAGCTTGTTAACGTTAGCATAAAATATTACACTTTCAAATGTTTCGGCCTCTAGTACCACTTAAATAAACTCATCATAGATACCAGGACTAAATTTTGTATATACGCCAGGCGCGCGTTTCGTCTACAAAAGACTCATCAGTGATGCTCGAATCTAAAATAAAAAGGCCAAATAAAATACGAAGATGAAGAGCATTGCATTGAGGACTACACTTACTAAAGTTTTAAGATATATTAATTGTCAAAATGGTTATTTATTTCATTTGAAAAATACTAGTATCTAACTTCAATTGCAGCAATTCTGTCGAAATAAACATTTTAGTGCGCTTAACGCATTGGGTAATTACCATACAAAGAGGCCTTCCATATTGTGTTTCATTATGTTTTGATTTACTCAGTCAATATATCTACTCTAACAACTAACGTGCAAATTAAACATGTTTTAAAAGCGAAAGCTGCCCCTTCATCCTTAGATCGTTTTGGGGGTAATATTGAGATGTCCGAATACTGTTACAAAAACTACAATCTCAAAAACAAAACCAAATGATATTTTTGTTATTTCAGCGTTAGAAAATATAGTTCAGCATACACATCACCTTGAAGTTTGTTTTTAACATCAGGCAGTGATAAAATTCTATTCTGTAATTATTATAGGAAATATAACTAAGTACTTTATATGTATTAAAGAATGTAAGTATCACTTTAAACGATATATATTATTAAAAACACGATTGCTTTAATTAATTCTTTTTCTTTTATGGTTTATACTTTGATCATCTCAACATACATCCGTAATGAATGGAACACTATGCTTAATGGAAACAGCATTAAAATTAAATGATGCATTAGCACATACAACGATACAGGATAGCTTGAAATAGTTTTTTTTCTACTTTTTGTACTTTTTTATGATCACAATTCACTTTGCATTTTCGTAGCTATTACTCACACATCGAGTCTGACCATGAATATCATTAGCGATATATTTTAGAGAATATCACATACAGAGTGTTTTTATGTCTAGAAAATATTTATTAAATGGATCTGCACGTGGAGAGCCACATTATTAACATAATTCCTATAGTAATATTAATGAATAAGAATTGAAAAATAAGACCATGGCTATATCTCATCCTTCCGGAGCACCTGATTTCACTCCCGGTTTTTTTTTAAGTGGAGAACGTGTTGTTTCTTATTTCTTTTTTAAAACTGTTGATGTAAATGTCCTTTGGTTTTTTGAGTACTTGTTTACTCCTTGGTTTTGATTGTTATTGTCTTGAGGCGCCTGATATGTAAGATTTAAGAAATCTGAGTTTTTAAAGTCGTTTCATTTTGACTGTTATGTAAATTGTAATATCAAACATAACACAATGAAAACATGAAGTATATATTCGAAAAGAAAATGACCGAATAATGCATAAAAACAAATAACAGGAATCTCTATAAATACTACTCCGTATTAATAATATCAACAACGGTTTCTCGGCTGCAAGAAAAATAGCATCAAACAAAAAATTGTGCTGATAGACTGAGTAAAAAGAATTTTTGATTTTCACTTTCTGAAATTTTTGCAAGCAAGGATATTCATTCAATATAAAAGAAAGGAATCTACGATTAGTCTTGCGCAGTTAATACCCAAAGGAGGTATGATACTTTGACGATTTAAATCGTCCTTAATGAATAAGTGTTAAAAAGCAAAACATTTAAAACCTCAATTATGTTTGACATGTCAAAAAGCGTTAAATTATATATTTTGAATCAACGCCGTTTATTTTTTTCCAGTGAATTTAAGACCAGATTAACAAATAAAAACTTTTCGATGCATTTACTAAGTTCATGGTCAATAAAATATTTACAAGCAATTAAGTTATCTGCATGGTCAATAGAATTTAGATTTTCTATAACTACATTTGAGCTGTTATAAAAAAATATATACTGTTAGACGACTTTTTTCTTCAAAAAATCATAATCAAAACAAATTTAACAAGGTACATGTACTCGCATCATTAAAATACAGATTTTGTATTTCCTCACCTCTAAGGAATTTTCTGTTATACTTTTATCTACTTTCTATAAACCTAATTAAACCATTAAGAACTTTTTGACCAACTGGGCGCCTTAGATAAGTACCAAAGGATGCCTTCTGTCATGTTTGGTTTTAATTTTATTTCAACTGGCCTTTTTGAATATACAAACATGATTTTCAAATAAGTTCTGATTCAAAATAAGCCCCTAATTATTACCCAAATATTGCATTGTCCGAATACTGTTACAAAAAACATTAAAAATATAAATAGATGTTTTGTTATTTCAGCTTTAGAGAAGCGCATAAACATCACCTTGAAGTTCTTTGTTTGATATTAGTCAGTTATTAAATTGTGATGTTGTGATCAATGCCAATATAACCGTATATAATACAGATGGGAGGTATCACTTTAAAATAAATATATAATTAAACATCATTACTATGATTTATTATTAATTCTCATTTTTCTTTCATGGTGTGCATTTTCATAATTTGAAATTACGTCCGTCATGAATGGAACACTATGCATAAAGGCAACAGCATTAAAACTAAATGATACATTAACACATAACACATAAAACGATGTAGGAGATCATTATATATTTTTGTTTTTGTCTACTTTTTGTACTTTAGTTTCTGATGCCAATTTACGTTTTTTTTTCGAAGCTATTACTCGTATATCGAATCTGCCCATGAATAAATCAGAAAGATATTTGAGAGAATAACACAAGCAAAGATTTTTTTGACAAAAATATATTATACAAGTGAACCCCTTGTGAATAGTCAACTAGTTAACATACTATCTATTGTATCTTTGATTAAATTATTTAATAGTTTTTTGGCATCTGGTATTTATCCAGAAAGTTGGTCAAATGGTATAATAATCCCTATTTTTAAACAGGGTGATAATCATGATCCTGGCAACTATAGAGGAATAACTATAACTAGTTGTATGGGCAAAGTTTTCAACTCCATTTTAAGAAATTTAATATGTTCAACTCTAATGAGTCAGAATTAACTCAATTACATGTTTCGATGAAAAATGGTGATATCCAAAGGATAATAAAATCTACTAAAAGTAAGTTTGAATCTAGATGGTTTCAACAACTTCAAACCAGTGAGAAACTGAGAACATATAGAACTTTCAAAAACATTTTCAAATTTGAAAATTATCTTGTTAATATTTGTAACGAAAATGATAAATATAACATGAGTAGATATAGAACCAGCAATCATAGACTGCAAATTGAATTGGGTAGATATACAATACCAAAAACACCTGTTAATGACAGAACATGTAAGAACTGTTCCTCTTGTGAAGTAGAAGATGAAAAACACATTTTATTAGATTGCCAAAAATATTTTACTATTAGGCAAACCTATATAGACATTTGCTATAATAAGAATAGTTCAAAACTGAACTCAGATAACAAATTTATTTGGCTTATGAGTAATGAACATGCCAATGTATGTAGAAATATATCTAGATTTCTAAGTTTGAGTATATTTTACAAAACTGATAGCAAAGCAACAGAAAAATTATCATCTTAGTGTTCTGTCATATATATATATATTTATTTGTTGTATGGATATGGTAACTTAATAGAATATTTACATAAGAACAGGGTTGTCTCCCTTGATATTTATCATACCATATAATATAATATTTCCTTTTTATGTGTGTATTAGATCTCTTTGTCAGCTATAACTCTTTCTCAATATTTATGTACATATGCATTTATATTGTTCATTTTATGCTCTTTGTGAGTTTTCTTGAATAAAATAATTTGAATTTAATTTGAATTTGTAATATTATCGAATTCAAATTGAAAAAAAAAAAATATTCCGCTTAATTTCATTTAAAACTTATGGTTATATAAACCTGACACCAAAATCAGGCGTAGTATCTGTTAAAAGGAAAACACATAATAATGATTGAGTGTCGGGTATACAAAATGTCTTTTCAATCACATTAGGTAACTCATATTTTAAACAATTATCATAAGGAAGCGCGAAAAATACTAAACAGAGCAGCAAATCTAGTCACACATAAAAAAAACATACATACAAAGCCAAAGAACAACAACCAACATGTGGTTTGGATAACATGAATTGATGCCGGCACAAAATTTAGGTCTTAATAGTGTGTTCTAGTTTCCCCTTCGATGTTCAAGAGCTTGCAGCTCCTACTCAGACTTTGTAAAAAGTCATCAGTGTCCGAGTAGAAAGTTGAACCAGGGGTATGTCAAAGAAAGGTTCATCCTTTTTCTAAAAAAAAGTTCATCGGAAGGTACCAAGACCTTGTTGATAAATATTCCGTATCAACTTCACAAATAATACATGATGGTCTTGATGTATAGATTCTGCGTACTGGTGTTGTTTATCATCTTAACGACGTGTTATATTGTTCTTTCATTTTTCTTTGTTCTAGTATTCATATTACTTTTACTGCTGGATTGTTTTATGTAATATCCATTTAACGTGGCTCGGTTCTTAAACATTCCTTCAATGTGTTTGTATTATCTTTCATTTTTTGCTGGTGTGTTTTGTATATGCGACTTTTTGTGTTTCTTTGGTT
This sequence comes from Mytilus trossulus, assembly GCF_036588685.1. Lineage (NCBI taxonomy): Eukaryota > Metazoa > Mollusca > Bivalvia > Mytilida > Mytilidae > Mytilus > Mytilus trossulus. Next base: position 78,412,285 of record NC_086379.1, read on the forward strand.
CTTATACTGTGACTCTGTACTGATCCCGTCAGTAAGATATTGTTCTATTGTATTCCATTATGATATATTTCTATTATGAATTACAAAATACATTGAACCACTAACGGCAAAATTATTCAATCGCGTAGTAGAATGAACTATTTTAGGTTTCTTATAAATTCTATTCACCGTTTGGACTATTTTAAATCTCGGTCTATTTCTGAAGTTAATTCTTATATACATTATATTTTTTAACCCTGTATGCTAACATTGCCCATGTGTAATTTTAAAATTGATCGAAAAGTATATGTGACATATACTTTTTCTGACACACGAATCAATGAATATGTTTGTTGATGCCACTGCTGGTGACGTTTCGTCCCCGAGGGTATCACCAGCCCAGTAGTCAGCACTTTGGTGTTGACATGAATCAATCAATCAAATCAATCAAATCAATTATATGGTCATTTTATAAATTTTCTGTTTACAAAACTTTGAATTTTTCGAAAATCTAAGGATGTTCTTACCCCAGGAGTAGATTATCTTAGCCGTGTTTGGCACAACTTTTTGGAATTTTGGATCCTTAATGCTCTTCAACTTTGTATTTATTTCGCTTTTAAACTAATTTGATCTGAGCGTCACTGATGAGTCTTATGTAGACGAAACGCGCGTCTGGTGTATAAAATTATAATCCTGGTACTTTTGATAACTATTTACACCACTTGGTCGATGCCATTGCTGGTGGACGTTTCGTCTCCGAGGGTATCACCAGCCCAGTAGTCAGCACTTCGGTGTTGACATGAACATTAATTATATGGTCATTTTTATAAATTTTCTGTTTACAAAACTTTGAATTTTTCGAAAATCTAAGGATGTTCCTACCCCAGGAGTAGATTACCTTAGCCGTATTTGGCACAACTTTTTGGAATTTTGGATCCTCAATGCTCTTCAACTTTGTATTTATTTGGCTTTTTAACTATTTTGATCTGAGCGTCACTGATGAGTCTTATGTAGACGAAACGCGCGTCTGGCGTATACAATTATAATCCTGGTACTTTTGATAAATATTTACACCAATGGGTTGATGCCACTGCCGGTGGACGTTTCGTACCCGAGGTAATCACCAGCCCAGTAGTCAGCACTTCGGTGTTGACATGAATATTAATTATATGGTCATTTTTGTAAATTTTCTGTTTACAAAACTTTGAATTTTTCGAAAATCTAAGGATGTTCTTACCCCAGGAGTAGATTACCTTAGCCGTATTTGGCACAACTTTTTTGGAATTCTGGATACTCTTTGCTCTTCAACTTTGTATTTATTTGGCTTTTTAACAATTTTGATCTGAGCGTCACTGATGAGTCTTATGTAGACGAAACGCGCGTCTGGCGTATAAACTTATAATCCTGGTACTTTTGATAACTATTTACACCACTGGGTCGATGCCACTGCTGGTGGACGTTTCGTCCCCGAGGGTATCACCAGCCCAGTAGTCAGCACTTTGGTGTTGACATGAATCAATCAATCAAATCAATCAAATCAATTATATGGTCATTTTATAAATTTTCTGTTTACAAAACTTTGAATTTTTCGAAAATCTAAGGATGTTCTTACCCCAGGAGTAGATTATCTTAGCCGTGTTTGGCACAACTTTTTGGAATTTTGGATCCTTAATGCTCTTCAACTTTTTATTTATTTCGCTTTTAAACTATTTTGATCTGAGCGTCACTGATGAGTCTTATGTAGACGAAACGCGCGTCTGGTGTATAAAATTATAATCCTGGTACTTTTGATAACTATTTACACCACTTGGTCGATGCCATTGCTGGTGGACGTTTCGTCTCCGAGGGTATCACCAGCCCAGTAGTCAGCACTTCGGTGTTGACATGAACATTAATTATATGGTCATTTTTATAAATTTTCTGTTTACAAAACTTTGAATTTTTCGAAAATCTAAGGATGTTCTTACCCCAGGAGTAGATTACCTTAGCCGTATTTGGCACAACTTTTTGGAATTTTGGATCCTCAATGCTCTTCAACTTTGTATTTATTTGGCTTTTTAACTATTTTGATCTGAGCGTCACTGATGAGTCTTATGTAGACGAAACGCGCGTCTGGCGTATAAAATTATAATCCTGGTACTTTTGATAACTATTTACACCACTGGGTTGATGCCACTGCTGGTGGACGTTTCGTACCCGAGGTTATCACCAGCCCAGTAGTCAGCACTTCGGTGTTGACATGAATATTAATTATATGGTCTTTTTTATAAATTTTCTGTTTACAAAACTTTGAATTTTTCGAAAATCTAATGATGTTCTTATCCCAGGAGTAGATTACCTTAGCCGTATTTGGCACAACTTTTTGGAATTTTGGATCCTCAATGCTCTTCAACTTTGTATTTATTTGGCTTTTTAACTATTTTGATCTGAGCGTCACTGATGAGTCTTATGTAGACGAAACGCGCGTCTGGCGTATAAAATTATAATCCTGGTACTTTTGATAACTATTTGTAGATAGAAGTCTTTGTGTTCTGTTAATTTTTTCCTTTTAAAATTGTTACACGATTATGACTGCTGTACTCATATTTTGACTATCTTATGTATTATGTCTGTTTAGTTGACGCATCATTTTAAATATAACGGAATTTGAAGAGACTGTCATCAAAGTGAGAGGTTTAGTGATATAGAACCAGGTTTAATCCACCATTTTCTATTTTTGAAAATGCCTGTACCAAGTCATGAATATGACAGTTCTTGTCCATTAGTTTTTAATGTGTTTTATTATTTACTTTTGCCAAGTGTTTATTGACTTTCCGATTAGATTTTCCTCTAAGTTCACGATTTTTGTGATTTTTACTTTTGACTACTCAGACCCAATATAAATAAATTTAAATGCAAAGTCAAAATATGGACATTGCAAATATAACCAGGATGATCGCTTACTTTAACTATGCAAGTTCATTTTGTGATTGCTGCAAACGAAGTCTTGGAAATAAAAAAAATGAAAAACATCAGAACCAATAATTTATTCAGATTGCATATAGTTAATTCATAACATTTTATTGTTTTAGTTTTGTTACGGCATACCAATTCAAAGAAGGGTGAGAATATAAAACTTTTACGTGAAACGTTATATGTTAAGATAGCTTGCTGAACACGACTTTTCGAAAGTCATTTGTATCCGTCAACAATTAAACTAGAAAACCAATGGCCGTACGTGTGGTCTTACGTGTGGTAATAATAATTATCAAAAGTATCAGGATTATAATTTAATACGCCAGACGCGCGTTTCGTCTACATTCGACTCATCAGTGACGCTCAAATCGAAATATTTATAAAGCCAAACAAACACAAAGTTGATGAGTTGTGCCAAATACGGCTAAGGTTATCTATGACTTGAATGAGAAAATTCCTTGTTTTTAAGAAAATTCAAAGTTTTGAAAATAGGAAATATATAAAGAAAAACAACCAACAACAACGGAAAGAACATGCTCATTGTTTTTCTTTATATAATTTAAAGTAGCCAGCACACAGTAGCGACATTATGATTTCAACTTTACGATTGCAGTATTCAGATAAGTCAATTTTTAAATAAGGTCGCCATAGCACACAATTAAATACATATAGACGGGATTTAAAGAGGACGAAAGATATTAGAGGGACAGTCAAACTCATAAATCGACAATAATCTGACAACGCCATGGCTGAAAATGAAAAGTACAAACATACATTATAGCTTTTTGTTCGATGTGAACCAAGGCTACGTGTTGAAGGCCGTACATTGACCTATACTGGTTTACTTTTTTAAATTTTTATTTTGATGGAGAGTTGTCTCATTGGCACTCACACCACATCTTCATATATATATATATATATATATCTATAAACAATAGTACACATAACACAACATAGAAAACTTAAGTATAAACAACACGAACTTAGCGCAAAAGACAAACACAATTGGTTATTGTTTTTTTTTTAAATAAAGGTATATCAAACCAATATTACAGCTCTCTTGATCTTAATAATATTAACAATCGCATATTAATATTAATTTAGCACCATTTGTCATATACGCTTGCATAAAATGTTCGCCAAAAAAGAAAACACATGAAATTTTCTGAGAAGTTTACCAGTAACTCTAATCAAATTAACGAAATTGGTTCACGTATAATATAAATCAACCACTGGACATTTTTGCAATAATTTACATCAATTAAGGATGGCTAAACAATGTTATTGGACATTTATGAGACTATAAAAGTTCATGTATAAAAGATTTTATCAATCGGATAATTTACAGAATGACAATATTATATTAAAAAAAATGGTTTCGTAGTGTTTCTGGCTCATTGACCAATACCTCTACTACCCCATTACAGATACAGATGAAAAGTATGACATGCTAGTAATAAAGGACTTTTTAAATGTTTATGTTTGTATTTGTACTTTTTCGTTCCGTTCTTTTTCTGGCCCTTTTTTTGATAATAAAAGCGTAAAAAGTAAAATAACAAAAATACCATACTCTGGGCTTACCCTTGAAACCCTGTGTCATGGTTTTTTCAAATGCGTAGTCCGTTTCTGTGTGTGTTACATTTTAATGTTGTGTCGTTGGTCTCCTTTTATATTTAATGCGTTTCCCTCAGTTTTAGTTTGTTACCCCGATTTTGTTTTTGTCCATGGATTAATGAGTTTTGAACAGCGGTATACTACTGTTTCCTTTTTTCACTTGCTGCTGGAATTGTTAAAGTTTTATAATGATCAGAAAAATAAACAAAAAAAGGAGATGTGAAATAATTGTCAATGAAACAACAACTATGAGGATAATACGGGAAAATATCTTTGAAAAAACGTTACAAAACATATATTTGCAAGATTCCAAGCAGATATGTCTAAGTTATTGATGTCTTTAAGTTTTACCCATGCAAAGAGAGGAAATAACTGCAAAAAATTACCAAATAGTATCGTTAACATTAGTATATGGTGCTAAATGACAAAAATTGAGAAATAAAAATAAAAATATCAACTTGGAGACAAGATTGTTTTCTTTTTACTTCTCTCTCTCTCTCTTCTGCTGCTGCCTAAGTTTTTAAAATTAAGTCGATAATATAACGGAAACTTTTATTTTGATAACTTATATAATCTACGTTTTTTTTCTTATGCAACATGTAATATATATTTATAGAAATTTCTAAATGGTATAAATATAAATTTGAATTGAACGGCATCCGTGTAATTTCAATTATTTAAACAAGCAAAAAGGATTTAAGTCAATAATGTTGTATAATAAAATGTAATGTGAAAACAGATAATGACTTCATTCTGAATAATTATGAAATATTAAGCTTGTATTGACATATATTTTATTGTTATCCATTTTAATTAAAATTGGTACTTGAAACATCCTTGTCCTAAAATGAAGGACGAAAGATACCAAAGGGACAGTCAACCTCATAAATCTAAAATAAACTGACAACGCCATGGCTAAAAATGAAAAAGACAAACAGTCAAACAATAGTACACATGACACAACAGAGAAAACTAAAAAATAAGCAACACGAACCCCACCAAAAACTAGGGGTGATCTCAGGTGCTCCGGAAGGGTAAGCAGATCCTGCTCCACATGTGGCACCCGTCGTGCTGCTTATGTGATAAAAATCTGGTAAAAAATCTAATTCGGTAGGTCACATTCAAAAAAGGGAAGGGGATTGTAGTTACGACGTAAAGAACCTATCCGATATCATTTGTACAACGGTTATTCGATAACGGTTAACCAAATTTACGAAGGAATGATTTCAACTTCACCATTTGGAACTCTTGGTTTAATAGCTTCCTTGTAAGCAGCAACCCTCTATCAAGAAAATCATGATATATACCCGGTATGCAGGTGCTACTGGAATATTGCTTCTTAAAAATGGAAAGTTCACAATTGGAAAGCTGAAATTATCTCTTTTGTCGTAAAGTTTTGTTTTTAACCGACCCTCATTTCTAGATGTAAGTAAAGATATAACGTCGAATTAACTGTATCTGTAGTATCCTTTATCCCTAGTTCGATGGGATAGATGCGTAGATAGGATAGATAAAAAATACTCAGATTATCTCCGATGCAGACAAACAAAGTTTGGTGTAGCCATATTTCAAAATGTTTCAATCCATATAAAATGTACTGAATATGTCTGTTGCTGTGATATTTATTTTGATTTAAAGAGATTTAGAAATTTTACAGCATCTTGCTTACGACAAAATTCAATATAGCAAGACATATAGTGAGGCTACAATTGGTCAACATTAAGGGTTACTAAAATTTGACAATTTTAACAAAATTGCTGTTTATTCATTCTAGAAATTTGGTATTTATTTTCGGTATTACTCTATTATAATCTTTTTAAAACCTCACAGTACACAATACACGGGATTTAGGAAATTATTGGAGGGTCTTTCAGAAATATAATAGCGTCAATTTAGGGTAAACAGACGATGTTACCTTAAAGATTAGCCATTTAAACACAATACATTTATTGAATTTCATCCGACATCAACCACTTATTTAAGGTAGCACTACAGTCTAACAATGATTTTTTGAAGATATTTTTTTATCACATAATTTTGAAGTAGGAACTATTCTGCACAGTTTGTAAAAATCCCAAATTCATTATCATATTGGAACAGGGAGTAAATAGATAATTGACTTATGTAAATAAAAGCACATGGTAATTAATCTAAATATATAGGCATTTGGGAGGGGCTAATATGTCAATCATCTGTTGATGCCAGTGTCCAGCTGTTAATCCCTGACCATAAGATAATTTTTGTAGTCTTATCTCATTGTTCTGCAACAAAAATAATTTATATAACAGGAAAGTGAATAGAGAAAAGAAAAAAAATCTAAAGGGAACAAAAACTACCAAAAATAAAAAAAAAAATACTTTGGAAAAGAGTAAGAAAGTATTAAAAGCCCCTGACTGCCTGTATAAATTTATTTCCTTGGTCTTCTTCATTTGAATACAGTTTTATGCATTTAAACTAATTTTCAGTTCATGTGTAATTTTTCAATTCCATTAAATTAAAAAAATTCTGAGGAAAAGTGTATTTTCAAGAAGAGGATGGTCTAACTCTTGATCTGTTTTTTATGCACATTTTTAATGTTCAACCATATTTCAGACATAGTTTATTTCTTTTTTAAAATGTAAATGAAAATTATTCTTTATATATATAGAGAGAATAATGATGTTAAGCATTGATTATATGCAGCTGGTCAATCATGTTATTCTCTTATCTTAGACTGTCTGGAAAGAGGCGGAGCTTTGTCTATATTTAATTACTACATTATAGATGTTGGTCAAATCTGTGACGTCACACTCCCGCCAAATGCCAAGTTAGTGTTGGACAGTTCACATATAATGCTAAATTTACAGCATTAGAGCATCAAAGACATAAAGTGTGTGGTTCTATTGACATAGTAATGGTACCAGAACACTCCTAGGGTGTTCCCAGTGGAATTTTTGTATTTATATTGATTTTACAGAGGTTCTAAGGGGAAAATTCAGTTTTTAGGTCATTTCTCAGAACAATTTTTCATGAGAATTGTAATGAAAAAATGAAAATAGAAACTTTATGGGTACCCCCTTTGGCTTGACTTTGATATATATGATTAAAGGGTGTATTTTCTACAATACCGTGTCCCAGTTTTTGGATAATATGCTTCTAAATGAATTTATAGGTCTCCAAAGATAAAAGGTAAAATGAGGTTTGGAACCCAGCAGTTAAATCAACATATCTTCTTACTGGAGGCATATATCAAAAATCTAAGACACGGTTTTGTTGATTTTGTATAGTTGATTAAAGGGATGAAAACAAATTTTTACTACCATTTGACATGAATGTGCCATTTTGATTTAAGTTGCAAGACCACTTTTTTGGCAATTAATGAGCTGTATTTTGAGATTAATCAAACCAAAAATATTTTTTTAAATAGATTAACAAAGAGTTTTATTTCGGCTTTAAAATGAGTTATAGATTTTAAAAATCCATTGAGTAGTTTAAGAGAAATTAATGTTTAAAGACTGTTGATTGGAGTCAAAAAATTCTGACTGTAGTGCTACCTTAAATAACTTGCTCTTCGTGTCATATATACTGAACAAAAACGAACTTGGATAGATTATTGCATACTCTAAATCATCTCGGACAAATGTGAGAAAATCAGACTTTTTAAGTAATTCAAATTTTTGCCAACTTGAAACTATCAATAAACTAGTGTTATCAAGGGGGTCTCATTGGGGTATAAGCGTGACACGGGATTGTCGATTTTTAAGCGTAACACGTGAAAGTTAAATTATTGTGCCGTGAAACGAGAAATGAAGTCTATCGGGACACAGAAAATAACAAAAAAATAAGAATTGCTTCCTTGCATAGTGTAAACGAGATACGGCAATCTGCCAAAACAGTAAGTGGGATGCTGGATGAGACCCCTATCAAGGAATGTCGCAGTTCATGCATGTATTTAGCACTAAAAAAGTGCAATAAGTGTTATGATGGTAACCTTTTCAATTAAAAAAAAATTAGTTACAAATTCAATAAGATAATCAATTATAAATTCTAAACATTAATACCAACTCCCGAATGTGTGTGGTAGTTGTAACCTTTTTCGCTCAAATTAAATTCAAATTCTATTAGAAAGTTATGTTTAATCTATATAATTATATATATATATCAATACTAGTACTAGTTCCTGTATTCCTATGGGTTATATACAAAAAGTAATACGAAAATATGGTAAGCCTAGTCGTAGGTGTTCTAAAGTAGCAAATACCATATTGTATCCTTGTAGATTAGAATTGTTTAATAGAATTAATGACGTGGCTTTTATGGAGAACTAACAAAATAATTTGCTAACTTTACTTCTCCTTACTCCTAAATGTACTGCTTGATGGCAATGAGTTAGTAACAAAACACAACAAAAAAACTCTAATAAAAAAACTACAATTATGTAGATCAAGATGGCTTTTGATCTTCAATATTAACAAAAAGGCCTGAATCGATTCCTGTTTTGTTTTGCTTAGATCTTTCATCAACGATTACTTTAACTTTTCAATATCGATTGCAAAAAGAGGCATTTTATCCCCTTTGTTCAATTTTAGCAATAGTGGCTATGTTTCTTGACGTACCAAGACATAAAATACAAAATGCATACTAGATACTCTGAATCTTTTTCTCAAATTGACCTAATGCACAATTTTTCGTTCTTCAGATTTGCTCTAAATGTATTAGTGTTTGAGATAGAGGCTGAAAACTGCATTTTACCCCTGTGTTCTATTTTCAATTCAGTATCCATTTTTGACGATAATTTTGTGTCAAAGTTTTGTCAAAGAATGATCGAAAAAAAATATATTGACGTCATAAATTTTAAGGTCAATAAGCGGGAGGAAAAAAATAAGAAGGACAAACAGAAGAAATAACTGCATAAATTAAAAAAAAATGTATCGTCCACATTAATATGTAACGCTAAAAGCTTTCCTTTTACATCTCTCTTCTCTGCTTTTATAGAAGCTTTTTGTGTTAGTCGATAGGCGAAATTTTATTTTGATTATTTATAAAATCTTTTTTTTATTGGAACATTTACTATATTTATTACCATCTATTTTATCAGCAATCAAAGACGGGCTTCAAAGTTATTGGGAAACTGCCTATTCTAGATGTGGCGTAGCTCAAATGTGGATATATAAAAATTCCAAAGATCTACATACAATCTAACTCTCTTTCATCTTGTAACAGTAATAAAACATTGACTTTTCTACTATTTACACAAGTATTCCACATTCCAAACTAAAAGACAAATTGAAAGAGTTGGTATTGCATTGCTTCATAAAAAAGAATGGCCAATGTAGATACAAGTATCTTGTCTTAGGGAGGGATAAATCCTACTTTGTAAAGGATCGCTCAGATTCAACCAAAAATTCTCTGAAACTGATATTATCAAGATGCTTGATTTCTTGATTGACAACATATATGTTACGTTCCGAGGATGTGTTTTTCAACAGACTGTAGGCATTCCAATGTGAACAAACTGTGCCCCTCTACTTGCCGACTTGTTTCTTTATTATAATGAGGCTGACTTCATGCAGGAACTCTCTTAGGAAGAAAGATAAAAGGTAAGCAATATCCTTAAACTCAACTTTCCGCTTTATAGATGATGTTCTTTCACTAAATAATTCAAAGTTTGGTGTCTATGTGGAACGCATATATCCCATCGAACTAGAGATAAAGGATACAACAGATGCAGTTAAGTCGGCCTCATATCTTGACTTACATCTAAAAATTGACAATGAGGTCGATTGAAAACAAAGCTTTATGACAAAAGAGATGATTTCAGCTTTCCAATTGTGGACTTTCCATTTCTAAGTAGCAACATTCAAACAGCACCTGCATACGGTGTATGCATCTCCTAATTGCTACGATATTCCCGTGCTTTCATTTCCTATCATGATTTTCCTGATCGAGGGTTGCTGCTCACAAAGAAGCTATTAAACCAAGAGTTCCAAATGGTGAAGTTGAAATCATCCCTTCGTAAATTTTACAGACACAATCACGAGTTGGTTGACCGTTATGAATTAACCGTTTCACAAATGATATTGGATATGTTCCTTACGTCGAAACTAAAATCCTCTTCCCTGTCATGAATGTAACCTACCGAATAAGACTATTTACCGGATTTGTTATCATATAAGCAACACGACGGGTGCCACATGTGGAGCAGAATATGCTTACCCTACCGGAGCACCTGAGATCACCCCTAGTTTTGATGGGGTCCGTGTTGTTTATTGTTAAGTTTTCTATGTTGTGTCATGTTTAATATTGTTTGTCTATTTGTCTTTTTCATTTTTAGCCATGGCGTTGTCAGTTCATTTAAGATTTATGAGTTTGACTGTCCCTTTGGTATCTTTCGTCCCTCTCTTTAATAGAGATTTCTAATTGGTATACGGAAAATTTGTATTAACTGATATCCGTGTTATTTAATGTAAACAGTTTTTTTTTAAGTTTCTTTCTTGCATGTGACTTGGCTCTTTGATAAAACATCCTGTCATTGTATTATTGTGTCATGGTAAATGTTTGTTTATATATCTGTTTGTTTTTGTAGTGATGAAGATAATAACACAACGTTGACTAATGCACCACTTTTTTGACATGTTTATCTTTTATGTCGGTTTCTTTTGTTCACACATCGTAATAAATATAATAGATTTTTTCGACTGTAAAACCAGTAAAAGGTTTAGCTAGCTATATTTCTAGTTTTTTTCCAACCTTTTCTACAAAAGAAAATGCCTGAACCAGTTCTGGAATATGACAGTTGTTGTCCATTCGTTTGATGTGAGTGAGCTTTTGATTTAGCATTTTGATTTTTTTCGGGGTCTGTATTTTTGTAATTTTGCTCTTTTTTGTTGTGTGCAAAAAATGATTTTTTTGTGAAAACAGATTAACAAAGTATTCTTATGAATCATAAAATATGAACATTGCATTGAAATACCGTTTGTTGTCATCCATTCAATTTTGTACTTGTTTGGCTTTAAACTATTTTGACTAGAGCGTCATTGATGAATATTATATAGACGAAAAGCGCGTCTGGCGTATCAAATTATTATCCTGGTACATTTGATAGATATTAATTAAAATTGTTACTTGCAACATATTTGTACTAAAATTAACAGCGATATAGACAAAAAGGTATGGTTAGTCATATTTCAAACTATTTCAATCTATATAAAATTTTTGTTTATGTCTGTTGCTTTGATATTTATTTTAGTTTAAAGAGATTAAGAAATTATGCAACACAGGTTTTTTTCACGTCTACGACGTATTCGGAATAGTGAGACATAGTCAGTTTACATTTCATCAACATTAAGATTTACCTTTATTAGCCAATGTCATGAAAAGTACTGTTTTAAGCATTCGACGAATGTATAATGTCGTCCTGTTCGGTATTATCCAATAATAACCGTGTAAAAACCTTATAGTACAAATTACAGCGAAAAATAGGTATATTAGAAGGACTTTTTGTATTTAAATAGTCAATTCAGGAGAAATTTATTTAATATTAGTCATAAAACACAATACATGTATGAAAAATTCAATCAATACCAACCCATCATGTCACTGATGAGTCTTATGTAGACGAAACGCGCGTCTGGCGTACTTAATTATAATCCTGGTACCTTAAATAACTATTTGCATGACATACTCTTAACGTCAAATATGCTGAACGAAAACGAAGTTGTGAATTCTATTTCAAACTTTGAATCATTCCGGACTTAAACAAATTGTGAACAAATTAATCAAAAACTATTAATAAAACATTTGTTTTTTCAAAGAGTGTCATAGCCTATGCATGTACTTGGCATTAAAATGGAAAAAGACAATATGGTTTGTTGTGGTAACCTTTCAAAATTAACAAATTGATAACAAATTCTATTAGAAAATTATGTTTAATTCATATAATTATATATGTATTAATACCGGCTCCTGGACTTGTCTTGTGGTGTTAACCTTTTTAACTCAAATTAATTTCGAATTCTATTAGAAAGTTATGTTTAATTTATATAATTATATATATTGATACCAGTGGATTCCTATTGAGTATAAACAAAATGTTAGACGAAAAATTAGTAAACCTAGCCGTTTTGCAATGTCTCTAGGCATTATAAAAGAGCAAATTGCATATTGTATCCCGGTAGATCAGACTTATTTTTGATGAAATTAATTACGTGGCATTTATGAAGTACTTCACAAAATAACTTGTTTTCGTCTCCATACTCCTTAACGCAATGCTTAAGGCTATGGTATAGCATTCTAACGACACATAAACCCTCGTTTGTTTTCGCTTGTATCATACATGCTTTCAAATGCTACTGTTGTGTGTTGTTTTAAGTCTTCTCTGAAATTAAACCACCTATATTTTAATAAAGGACTATATTTTAATAATAAGCATGTTAACTTTGTTGGGATAAATATGAGGAACAATGAGCTCTCTTTGATGCGGAATGGTTTCTTTTTGTTATTCTTTGTATCTATTTGACTATGTTTATCATTGAGTTGAGCGGGTTTCCTGTATAGATTTATATTGTGAGTTCTGCTATGTATCGTTAGTTATTCAACTGAGCGAGATTCTCGTCCGGATCTTGCTTTTGTTAAAGTCATAAGAAACCTCAAATAAAAAAAAAATAATGCATGTTTATTTATTATACAATGGATAGTTTTCATTATAAAACTTATGTAAATATACTTTTTTTATGAAGAAAATTCTTAAATTTATTCATATTTAGAAGCAATTCCCCCGACATATTTTCCTTATGCAAAGTGACCTCAGTGTGACCCATCTCGTAAAAATCCGATGATCACAATACGCATGGATGTCCTTAAAATAAACTTTTATCTGAATTTACATGTTACACACGTGCTCAATTTCCATACTTTTTGTTGATTTTTTGTCGATTGTTGACAAACAGGTGACAATCGTTAAACTTCGGCTTCAAAACACGAATTTAATTACCTGCCATTTTTTCACAACAACACTGACCGATTGAAAAAAAAAACCTGACGATTATACGAAATTTACACGAACAAAATGATAAATTCGTGCACAAAGTCTAAGTTTATGATGTTTGTATGCATTGGTTCAAGAATTGGAAGATTATTATTTTTCACCTGTCACTCGTTTCTTATGACTAAATGATGGTTTATTTTTTTAGGAATATGGTTGACGGCAGATTTTTTAGGCGATAATGTCAAAGTCACAGGCAATCTCTATATAAAAAAAACAAATCATATTTCAGTTTAAATGTTTTCATATTTACACTGTTTTAATCACCTTTAAATTGTTGAAGACCATATAATATGTTGATTTAGATAACTTTTTTGTTTTCTTTCTAAGGCATTCAGTCTTCCTTCAAAGTATACATTGTCGAATTTGATATTTTCATTTACAAAAAAAATAAAATACAAGAAATAATGAATTAGGATGCTAACATAAAATATCCCAATTTGATGAATTGAAAAAATATTCGAATATTTTCACCCTCTTGAACCCGATTGAAATCTACTTTGAATCGGAAAGATTCACTTTAACCTTGTCATTGAGGGAATCTGAGTCAGAGAGATTTTCGAAAAAAATGGTTACCCTTGTATCAATTGGTCTAGGCAGCAACTGTTCAACTATTAAAGTCATATGAAACGAGTGATTGGTGAAAAATAATGTTTATCAAATTCTTGAACTAATACATGTATTATATATGACATAAACCTAGTCTTCTGTGCAAGATTTTATCATTTTTTACGCAGCTAAATCGTATAATCGTTAATTTTTTTTTCTCTATGTCTGTTATGAAGTGAAAATATGGCAGTTCATTATTTTTATGTTTTGAAGCCGTAGTTTACCGATTGTCACCTTAAGGTAAACAATCAACAAAGAAGCATGGATATTGAGCACATGTAGAAAAAAGGACAATCAGATAATAGTTTATTTCATTGACAAGCCCATTTTCGTTTTACTTTTTGGAGAAATTATTACAATGTATCTACCAAAACTATTTTATTATGAAGTATGTGTCAAAAGTGAAAAACTTATATTTGCGACACAAATAAAATTACGATGTTTTATCTTCAATCGAAGTTCTATGCAAAAACATTAATTTGACCAGGTAACACATTTGAAATACGCAGAAAACTTAATAGAAATTAATAAATAATTGAAGACTAAAACTATGCTTAAAAAAATAACACTTCGGGAATAACATTTGTTTTCATAGTTTATTTGACTGTCATATAATGGAGATATTGGGAAAGCTTGTGCAATGGTTCTTTGTTAGAATTTTGATTACTTCATAAAAGAGGGACGAAAGATACCTAAGGGACAGTCAAACTCGTAAATCTAAAACAAACTGACAACGCCATGGCTAAAAATGAAAAAGACAAACAGAAAAACAATAGGATACATGACACAACATAGAAAACTAAAGAATAAACAACACATTGTCAACTGAGGCGAAGCCAACAAGGTAGTTTTGTTTGGTTTGTTTTAGTGTGATAGTCTATGCAAAACGTTCTGAGACAACACGTAAGATTTGAGCATTGTCTTCAATTATTTGATGTAAATTTGATTTAGTGCTCTTAAAATTATTGATTTTGATTGGTCTACAAGAGAGGGTCACCTTTTCAAAAAATGTATCCCACTTTTTCTTCTTAACACATTTTATCGAGTGCAAACATTCGTTATATTTTCATGATTCGTTAAATAAGTTTACAAGTCATTTGTCGATATCTTGATTTACATGTACTTTAGTATGGGTATTGCTTATCTACACTCTGGAAGTACTATTTTTACAATATGAAATAAGGTGATAGCGAACCTTTTACAAACTAAACTAGAATGCCAACCTATAGACTTTAGTCATACAAACGACATAGCTGTTTTATGAAATTCATTTATAACACGGCGACAAATATTAAATAGAAGTGAAAAGCTAGCTTTGTTCTATAACTAATGCAATGTGACAGAATTGTCAACAAAACACAATCTTATTTTTTTTTAGTTTTCAGAGCATAATTTGATCATTCAATCAAATAATAACATCATAAAAAGAGATAATTAAATCCGATGAGACAAGAGACAGGAATCATCAGAAATCTATCAGAGTCGAAAAAGTCCGTGCGACAATGGAAAATGCACCCAAAATGTCTTATATTGAGACCAACAACGATTTATTTCATATGTATAGCGCTAAACGCAAACATTGGACAATAAGTGGTATAGAGTTGTGAATAATCATTTCTTCAAATATTTTCAAAGCTATACTAATTAAATGTTTCTTTTAATTTTGTGAGGGAAATGTTAAATTTTATATATGACCTATAATAACAAATTAATGATTTGCAAATACTGACCGACAATCAGGTCACTATAACTTCAGAACAACCGGTAGTAACGAAGGTATCCAAACTAATATGCATGACGAATATCCAGCATACGAGATTCGGAGTTGTCATAAATGAGATTATATATGAATTAAAGAAGTTGTTGCGTTATACGTCAAATAAACAGTTCTGAACCCAATAAACAAAAAGATACATATAGCTTATGCATAAAAAAAATTGATATACACACGGATCATTGATAAGTACTAGGATTAAATAGCTTTAATACACAAGGTTCAAATATCAAAAGTACAAATGTATTTTCAGAAATGTGTCTAGTGGTTTCAGAGGAAAAGATTCCTCGATAGATTAAAACTAGTCTCAGCAATAGCCCACATGGCGAATTGGAAATACCGTCTTTATCCTCTTTTTTCAATTTGAAAACAAATCTTCTCTGTTACTCTTAGAAGAATAATAAGATATAAAAAGTAATTTTCATTTGACGAAATATTAAACAGAACAATTCAATCAAACAGAAAAAATTATTTGTTTTCCAATGTTAAAGAAAATTATCTATGTCATATTATTTCCTTTAAATATATTTATTACATTGGTTGCAATGAATAACCGTGATTTCAAAACGAAATGAAACTGATTATTTCACATGGGAAATTAATAGTTCATCATATAACAAAGGTGTTTTCTAGACTTTGGTATCTTTTGAGTTTAGTGTAATGTTCATTTTCCCTGAACTAGTACATATTTTTGTTAAGAAGCCAGCTGAAGCCCGCCTTCTACGCAGGATTTCCTCGCTGTTTTGAAGAACCCATTGGTGGCCGTCGACCACTTTGGCCGGGTTGTTGTCTCTTTGACTCATTCACCTTTCCCCATTTTTATTCTCAAATTCATTTGTCAAAATTTGTATCAAAACAAGATATTCAGAAATTCAGAATGCGTAGAAAAGGACATTGTGCAGTTCCTTTCATTTTATGCTTTAATTCCTTGATCAGTGTAATAAAAAGAACAACTAATTGAAGAATTAAAATAATCTGTGTGTGTGATGCATTAAATGCAATCATGAACTAATGTACTCTTTGATAATTGGTTAAATATTTTTCTTTATTTTAATTTTGGACTAGTTATTCTATTATAACATACCTGGTATTAATGGTAAAAGAAATTGTCTCATATTAATGTTGTAGATCTCAAACAAGGATTTTGACAAACAATTAGTATATACCGATTTGTATTTTCATAGTGGGTTATTGTTTTTCTTCCATTTATTCAATTCTACCGTCTTTAAAACTAAAACAGAACTTACGATCAAATTATGAAAACAAGAAAGTGTCCATAGTACACGGATTCTCCATTCGCATATCATTCCATATCATTCCATATCATTTGCTATGTTCAGTGGACCGTGAAAATGGGGGTAAAATCTCTAAATTGGCATTAAAATGAGAAATATCATATCATAGAAAATATGTGTACTAAGTGTAAAGTTGATTGGACTTCAACTTCACCAAAACCTTTCACCTGAAGCGGAACAGACGAATGAACAACGAACAAATGGCGCACAGACCAGAAAACTTATGCCCATAAATGGGGCATACAAATTATAACATAAAAACAAATTCATTTTCAGATGTATATATTTTGGTTTTTATCTTAGTCATGACATACACAATTTTTGATGAAATGCATGTTTTATGAACCAATAAATTATAACAAAAAAAACCCATAAATAAACAAGTGCAAATATTCAAATTATGCCTAAAACAATCTATACAGATTTAAGCCACACAAAAAAGAAACTCAAAGGGTGCAACAATACTTTGAATCACCGGAACTGCCAAAGGATTACTAGGTATAACAGTTTCCCTTGTTACAAAATTGATATCACAATTCTGATCTTGAGGTCAGTTGTGCTGCCATTTGTATCAGGATAATTAATATTTTTGCCAAAGATTTTGTAGGAGTGCAATTCTGATACATATCAGGTGATGACGGATAACTATCATTGGCCTTTTTTATCAGATGAATGAAAGGAATGTTAAATAAGTTGGCACAAAATAGCTTTAAAAACTTAGTCAACTAAGAATTGACAAATATTTTTTTTCATGATTTTTTTTCTCCAGAAGTCAAGGACATTTAGCACTTGAAATTATGTTTTGTTTTACAAAAATAATGTTTAGTTTTTCCTAACTGTATGTATATCTTTGTCTATTTGCCGAACACCTTTCATGCATTTACAGGTAATAGCACGCCTCTTTTCTCTAATAAATATTCTCCAATAAATATTTTTTATATAGAGAATATATCGTTGAATAGCTATTGTTTAAAAAAAGAAGTATTTGTCATACTATATAAAATAAAAGATCAGGTGACCCATGGTTTCCTATACCAATTCATACACAATAATGTCAGCTCAATACTTATATATGCATGAAAAACATAACAAAAATCAGGTTCCTTAAATCCATTTATAACTTACAAGATTCAAATTTAAATTTATAACATATGTCACTTTAAACATGAAAAAACACACAGAAAGTTACATCATTACCAGCTTGCTTAAAATAGGTTGAATGTCAAACTACATGCATCAATCCAATCATGGAACATACAACATATATACAGACTTTAATTAAATAAATACATTAAAGGTAAACACATCACCATACTCAATGTATCATAAAAATAATGACTGGGCTAGGTGATCCATGTCAAATGCAGACATTAACATATACATGATTAAATAGAAAAAAAAAGAAGTAGACCATACACATCAAATAAAGACCAAATATGATAGAACTGTACAGATATAATAGTCATTATAATATCAAGTCATGGAAGCAAGATAACAAGGTTGCAGACTACTAATATATTTTTAAATCTTCAGTTTTAAATTAAACAATTCATGCCGCCCACCCAACCTCAAGTTGAGAATGCATATATCTTATTTCAAGATATATTTATCAGACATCATACAAACTGTAATCTCTGAATTGACTTTTTATCTTTCTTTTCTAAATATGTAAACTTGTCATCCAATGTCATATCAACAACAAGGAAGATGCATTTCTTGAAAAGGAATTTAATGATGAATATAATGAGAAAACAGCTCGAAAAGATGCATTCATATGGCACAAATAAAAATTATAGAAAAAGAAAACTTAGTTTGATTCTAAAACATCCCTGAAATGTTTTTTTAACACCTGAGATAGCGACATACATCCTATTACTCTAGCCTGGGAGTTAAAGAGATTAAGGTGCATTTTGTGTGGAAAATAGTCTTGACATAACTATTCTATTCCAAATTTGTAAATTTTACAATAATCTGTGGCTTCTTTACATTAGATCATAATTCTGAGCAAATTTTCATTTCTAAAACTGGTACAAATTGTTATTAGGGAAACAAGTTTAATCATCAATTTTTTCTATTGTAGTGCTTGTACTTTGTCAAAAGTTTGGACATTTGATTGCACTAAAATATAATAGATTATATAATTAACCATACATGCTTAAAACCAAGATTCTTGAAAGGAGTCTCATTGAAAATCGGACCGCAATGAAAACTTGCTGTTTAGCTTGTAGAATTGACATCAATGAAGCTACCAGGTTTTTCACCTATCCTTCAATTCCTGACTGGTTAAATGATTTTGGTTGCAACATTTATGTATTTCTTTTAAAATGTAAAACTAGTCAAATATAAAATTAAGCTTCATATATGAAATTATTGCAAAAGATTTAAATTAAGCATGAAAGATTTTAGCATAATAAACCAGATGCTCCGCAGGGCGTAGCTTTATACGACCGCAGAGGTTGAACCCTGAACGGTTGGGGCAAGTATGGACACAACATTCAAGCTGGATTCCACTCTAAATTTGGACTGTGATTAAATAGTTGACACAGCATAGGTTTCTGACACAGAATGAATGTATTCAAATGAACTTAAAATTTTTGTTTTCTCTTAGAGCAATACACTATGCTGTTGAATATTAATCCTCTCAAAAAAATGTTTGAAGAAATTTTCTTTTTATTTATGAAATTTCAAATGAGAAAAATTGAACCCAATTTTTTATTCACATCCCCCTTTCCCTTATTCCAAAACTAATTTCAATTAAAATATTCTAATGGAGTTTGCAACAATTACTACTCATTTAAATACATCATAAAATATTAAGATGTAAAAAAACTGCTTGTTATCACTGAATGGTAAAGATTATTTAAATTTATCAGTTGGTAGTAAAAAGTGAATATACATTGTATATTGTATATAACAAAGATTTAAGTTGATTCTGGACAAAGAAAGATAACTCCAATTAAAAAGAATTCTTGCAGATATTTCTTGCTTACTATACTGGACAAAGAAAGATAACTCTTAATTAAAAAAAAATTTGCTATTTCACAATATTGTGAAATTAGATATTTCTTGCCATTGCACAATACTGTGCAATTGAAAAGACTTGCTATTGCACAATACTTAATATAATAATTTTAGATCCTGATTTGGACCAACTTGAAAACTGGGCCCATAATCAAAAATCTAAGTACATGTTTAGATTCAGCATATCAAAGAGGCCCAAAAATTTAATTTTTGTTAAAATCAAACTTAGTTTAATTTTGGACCCTTTGCACTTTAATTTAGACCAAATTTAAAACTGGGCCAAAAATTAAGAATCTACATACACAGTTAGATTTGGCATATCAAAGAACCCCAATTATTCAATTTTTGATGAAATCAAACAATGTTTAATTTTGGACCTCGATTTGGGCCAACTTGAAAACTGGGCCAATAATCAAAAATCTAAGTACATTTTTAGATTCAGCATATCAAAGAACCCCAAGGTTTCAATTTTTGTTAAAATCAAACTAAGTTTAATTTTGGACCCTTTGGACCTTAATGTAGACCAATTTGAAAACGGGACCAAAAATTAAGAATCTACATACACAGTTAGATTTGGCATATTAAAGAACCCAATTATTCAATTTTGATGAATTCAAACAAAGTTTAATTTTGGACCCTTTGGGCCCCTTTTTCCTTAACTGTTGGGACCAAAACTCCCAAAATCAATACCAACCTTCCTTTTATAGTCATAAACCTTATGTTTAAATTTCATAGATTTCTATTTACTTATACTAACGCTATGGTGCGAAAACCAAGAAAAATGCTTATTTGGATCCCTTTTTGGCCCCTAATTCCTAAACTGTTGGGACCGAAACTCCCAAAATCAATACCAACCTTCCTTTTGTGGTCATAAACATTGTGTTTAAATTTCATTGATTTCTATTCACTTTAACTAAAGTTATTGTGCGAAAACCAAGAATAATGCTTATTTGGGCCCTTTTTTGGCCCCTAATTCCTAAACTGTTGAAACCAAAACTCCCAAAATCAATCCCAACCTTTCTTTTGTGGTCATAAACCTTGTGTCAAAATTTCATAGATTTCTATTAACTTAAACTAAAGTTATAGTGCGAAAACCAAGAAAATGCTTATTTGGGCCCTTTTTGGCCCCTAATTCCTAAAATGTTGGGACCAAAACTCCCAAAATCAATACCAGCCTTCCTTTTATGGTCATAAACCTTGTGTTAAAATTTCATAGATTTCTATTCACTTTTACTAAAGTTAGAGTGCGAAAACTAAAAGTATTCGGACGACGACGACGACGACGACGACGACGACGACGACGACGCCAACGTGATAGCAATATACGACGAAAATTTTTTCAAAATTTGCGGTCGTATAAAAACTAAATAAAAACTAAAGATGTACGGTCAGGTCTTCCACCAATGATACATGTCTATAAATGATTCACATGTACAAATAAATGAGACTGCAGCTGTCATTTTTAAAAGTTTACCGGTATAAATATAAGAATTATCTACAAAAAAATCATACAAAGAGTACAATAACTACATGTAATTCTACTGAAAAATAGGGTAGCTTTCAATTAAATTTGATTCACAGATCCTAATCATACAGTGGGAAATATATCATAAATATTACGGATACTAGTATATAAATGCCATATGAACATTCCATACCTTGAACTGATGTGAGGAGTGTGATTTGTAAGGCATCTGTTTGCAACATGGGATCCTATGTTAAATAGTTGTTTGACCCGAAAGGCATCTTAACCTCATGTATCTGATATAAGTATGCTACAATGTAAATACTATGGCAGTGGGAAACATTTTGTTCTTATAATTAAAATTGCATAAATAATTGTAAATCTATAAGTTATTGTATTTCAAATTATACCATGACAATAATTAGAAAAGTACTGAATGCGAAAATCTTTCTATGCATTGTTTTGGTCCCAGAAACTAGGAAATATCCAGGTTGCACAAACAAGTACTTTTCCTAACCTGATAGTGTCATCTCTGTCAAATCTGTTATATTTACAGTTATTGTGACATTTTTATTTTTATTTTTAAACTGATTCAAAATAACCTTTATAATTTTTATCATCAAAAGAGCATTTCTGACTTTACTTTGAAGTTAAACATTTAAAGACTGAGTATATGTTATAGGTAAATCATGGAGAGCTATATGACAACTAGGGACATAAAAATAGCCAAAAATTGACTGAGAGAGTCGGAACCTTAGTTTCCTGATAAATTCTTACATTGCCAATGAAAAATATTGACCGTCTCTCTAATATCTTTCACCCCTATTTTATAATAGAGTGATTAAAACCATTCAGTCCCAAATACTAATACCCTTCAGAACTAAGATTTCACATGCATTGGTATCATCACAGTGCTTGTAAATGACAATAACAATTTTCATATTATCATGATTTCAAATGTTAGGAGCTATGTGACCAAAAGTGACCTAAAAATTATAGCTAAACTGATAAAAAAAAATATGTTTTTTTTTATTTATTTTTTTTATTTTTTTTGGGGGGGGGGTATATTAGGTCAACTTTGCCTGTGATTAAAGAGGCTGTAATACTCATAATGTTATGACCAAATTATTACTAAAAAAAAATGTTTTTTATTCTCAAAGCAATATATTTTTTTCCTATATATTAATTCACTACCAACATATATACTGTATGAAACACAGCCTATCATTGTTATTAGTTAATGGATAAAATATTTTTAACAACAAAAATAAATAAATGAGAAAATAAACACTTTACATTTCTTTTGATATCTGAACATACTTTTCTACTTTGAGATTATTAAGCATGCTAGTTAATATACATCACATTTACAATTGCATTTGATTAATTGGAATATAACACTGGTATAAATAAACAATAGAGAAAATATAAGATGTTTCATTAATGCATTCATCCCTTCTATTTGCTTGCATAATCTCATAATGATAAACATATGAAAAGAGGAAAAAACAATAACAGAAGAAAAAAATAACCAGCAGGCCATACCAAGTCATTTTGTGTTCCTAAAATTTTCTTTGATAAAAAAAAATAAATGTGCATAAAATCATTTTACATTGATTGATTGTTTTGAAAACACAGTTCTTAAAAAAAAAGGCAAACCATATATCTGCCATCAAAAATATTTTTTAGAGAAAACAAATAATTCTATAAGCATTATTTGCATTACAAAAAAGAGAAACAATACATATTTAAAGAGAAGTATTATATCAGTATCATTTCTCATCAACAAGTGTAAATGATTTTTTTTTCAGTTTGACTATTGACTTCTTCCCTATGACCCATAATTTAAAAATAATCATCTTTGCTTTTCTAACATTTTTTAGGAGTAAGTGAACTGATAAAACAGCACATTGATTTTGGTATGGTCTAATGAAGCACTTGGTCTAGCATTACATTGAAATATCACAAGTTTTGGCCTTTCATGATTTTGTACAATTTTTCAAGGTTCGAATATGGTGAGAAATACAAAGCTACATAGAAGAAAAAGTCACAGATCCAATTAGGAATAATTGGCCACACTATTATACAAAGTACCATTGTCAGGACTCCTTTACCATGACTTTTCAACATTTGCATGGTATCCCTGTAAAATAAAACAAGAATGTCATTAAAATAAGTATAGATTTAAATTTTCATGACAATGATAACCATCTATAAAATGAAAGTAACAATGCTTTTGTCAATAATTATGTATCACATAATGTCCTCTGCTAGTGGCAGGAAAAATATGAATTATAAATCAAACAAAAATCAGAACTTGCAATTTGTAACTTGTCATTCTTGACCTTCCTACTAAAACCAGAACAATAACTACTAGCACTACAAAGTAAAGATCATAAACTGTGTAAATATAAGTCTATTCTAATTAACAAAAGGTCAATAAACAGACCACAACCATCATCTCTAAAATCTTTACAACATTACATACTCAGAATTAAACCAATAGTTCTGGCCAAATGAACACAAAATTTTAGACAAATATATCATCAGCAATGTAAATATCATTTTCCATGGTCTAAAAGCCACTATTGAGTCAAAAAGATGTCACCCACTAAAATGCATGCTGAATATATAACTTTCAATTACCCTATATACTGATGAAAATCATCACCATAAGAAATGACAACTGCTATTTCAGGCTATTATGAAGGATGCCAAGCATGAAGGATTACCAAATAAAACAAATCAACAAAAGACTAAGGGCCAAACAAATGTGAGAAAATCAGACTTTCAAATTCAAATGTTATGCCAACTTGAAATCCTTCAAAATAAAGGCTACTTAAGATATGTTTGTTGTGATTTTGTGACTCCAATGAAAAATCAATCGAAAAATTCAATTAAAAAATGTCCCTAATCAAATGGCATAATGGGATAGTTTTTAACTATTGAGTTGACCTCTAAAGTCATCCAATGACCATATGATGTCAATGTCAATAGTTTGTAACTTTTTCTGAAACAATGAAACAAAATAAAACCTGTTAATCAGTATTTGTTGAAATATATTCTCTAATGAATCATTTTAATTGGAAAGCTGTGAGAATAACGTGTGCAGACCATTTACCCATTTTGCAGACAGACAAAGGAAAAAAACACAAAAAAAAATATTGATGTATGAAAATCCAGAGGTAAAATATCAAGAAGACAATGTCAGTAATTGTGTTATCACTATTTTTAACCTGATTTCCAAAATGAATATTTTATAATCAATATGAAAGTTTCATGTTCACAGAAACAAGACATTGAAATTAGTTTAACGTGTACAGGAACAAGACATAAAAATTTAAAAGAACAGAATTTATCTTGTAACAAACTATTAACATAGAAAATATCTCATTTCGGTAACCTTATCACAAAGTAAAACATTTGTCAACACAACCAATACTCATACAACAACTGCAAATGTCATCCAGTCACATACAAAAATATGCTACAGGCAATAAAAACATTGTACATCAATACTTCCATATTTCATTGTCAATAAACATATTTCCATTGACGTTTTTTCACTTGTATTAAAGTTCAACAATTTTACCCAGTAACATATACCAGTGTTGCAGTTGAAGTGAAACATTTCAGAAAACTGACAGAAGAAATTGACATTTTATTAAGCTCATCAAAACATTTGTGGCAGATCATTTTTTTTCTGAATATAGAAGACTCCCCTCAAGACAGTAAACTAATTGAAATCATTTCCCTAGAATAATAAATATTGAAAAGGTATGCAGCAAATGTATATTGGTTAAGCCTACATATTTTCCCTGGTTATTCTTGAAAGGTCAAGTAAGAGTAAAGCTGTATAGACAGATTTGATAAACTCAGGCATATTACTTATCAAATACAGAAAGGTTACTATCAAAAAATCATTTTAAGAAATTAAATAGATTGTATTTATATGCATATTTGATATTTTATTGTGTGGTTTTCTATGTTGTGATGTTATGCTATTTTTTCAGAAAAAGGGAGAAAGTTTGGATCTATTAAAACGTTTAATCCCGCTGCAAATGTTTGCACCTGTCCTAAGTCAGGAATCTGATGTACAGTAGTTGTCGTTTGTTTATGTAAATTATACGTGTTTCTCGTTTCTCAATATAGATCAGACTTTTGGTTTTCCCGTTTGAATGGTTTTACACTAGTAATTTTGAGGCCCTTTATAGCTTGTTGTTCGGTTTGAGCCAAGGCTCCGTGTTGAAGGCCATACCTTGACCTATAATGGTTTACTTTTTTTAAATTGTTATTTGGATGGAGAGTTGTCTCATTGGCACTCACACCACATCTTCCTATATATATATATTTAATAAGAAATGTTTTTCTTAAAATAATAAGAAAGGCATATACAAACTACATTATGATTATAGTTCTGAAAGGTACCAAGCTTATAATTTGTATACACCAGATGTGCATTTTTTGTCTACATAAGACTCATCAGTGGTACTCAGATCAAAAAATTTAGAAAGCTAAACAAGTACAGAGTTGAAGAGCATTGAGGACTCAAAATTCCAAAAAGTTATGAGTGATATGAGAACTGTTAATTTCTGTACTGTAAATCCTATTATTATTCAGTATGCTTTGTAAGATTGTAGGAAAATACATGTAAAAAAAAGATCTAGAACTTTCACATATAGTGTGTGATACTAAATTTCCTTTAATTAAGCACTCATTAAAAATTGACCACCATAAAACAGCACAATAGTGTCGCAAAAGTGGTGTTAAACACCAACCAATCAATCAATCCATCGACCAACCAATCAGTCAATCAATCAATCAACCAACTAATCAATCAATCAATATATTCAATAATTGTTTAAATAAATGGACTAATACTTTTTTGGAAGCAACATTTTTTTTACATGCTTGATTCACATAAGGATTTTTTCAATAAAAAAAATCATCAGATTTAAAGTATGAATGCATTGCGAAAACTAATATTTCATCAATGAAATTTCAGTCAAATATTCTCATGAATATACTTTTTATATTAGATACAAATTTTACTGAAACAGATTTTTTTGTTGGCAAGATATTTCAGCTGAGGCAAAAGGCATCATTATGGAGTAAGGGGGTGAGGTCAAAAGGCGTCATTATGGAGGAAAAGATTAAACACTATTTCAACAATACCATTAGTTCTATTGATAGTTTGATACCTTGGATTGAACTTATTCTGACATTATCTGTAATCATACAGACAGCTCATGATTCTAATAAATGACAAGGAAAACAAACAAATACTGTGTCTTGCAAATTTCATTTTTGTCTTGTTTATTTGAAATTCAATGTTAATCTCATTTTATATTATTGATTGATATTCCATTTATATACATGTGAAAATAGTAATTTTGTCATTTTTAATATTTGAATTTCATTATCAAAGATCTATTCCTTACTTATTATACACTGTACATGTTTATTCATTTAATAGAGGTTATATTTCAGCTTACCTCCATCCTCCAGACATCAGCCATCTGACATTTGCAGCCTCTATTACTGTCAGTGCTAAACAATTGACCAGAATAAATCTTGAGGTCCAGTAATGTACACTAAGAAACTCCCAGGCAAACTGAGCAACTAAGAAGTAGGGTAGAAAAACTAACTTGGTGAAAAATTCTATCTTTTGGTTGGTGGATAGTGGTTCATACTGAAATATAAAAATAACTTTAAACAGTTTTGTATATACATTTCTGATTTTTATAGTTTGAATGGTGAAACTATATGAAAATCTTGCATAAGCACTGTTATATCTGTATACTACAAGTCAAATGTACAATTCACTTGTGCAGTCAAATTTAATAAGTTATAAAATCATACAATGATATGCATGATATAGCTGTGTAAATTTTTGGCCAAAAAATGATTGAGAATTAAATGTACAATTTTCCATACTTAAAACATATGATTAGAGTTGGATACCAAATCTACTCAATTTGATCATTTATATGTCATACTTGTCCCTTGAAGATAAGGTTCAAGTTTAGTCCGAAAGAATTTTATTATGACTAAATATCTGTTTTATACATAAGTATTCTTAATCAATACCTTTGCTCTTAACAATGATTCATGAACAATGTCTACAAAATAACAAAAACAAGTAGATGTTATGATGATATTAGTTACATAGCTATTATTTCCATGACAATGTGATCAAAACATTGCTTGTACTAAAATCACCTCTTTTTAAGTTATCATCAAGATCCCCTGGAACTATTTATCTGGAAAAATGTACCAGTACTCAAGTACTATGCACTATATAAACTTGACCTTGGTTCCAGTGGTGAAATTCTATGAGGGATCCATCCATAGATGACCTTTACCTGATGAAGCATAACATTTCAATGAATGAGTGACGCTTAGGGAGCTTTCTTCAGTTTGGCTTTAATGAAGCATACTATAGTTTGAATGACAGAAGCTTACATTAAGGTTATTGTGACTTGATAATTCATTAAGTATACTGAAGTTCCTAACCTCAATCACTTTTGCTGAACATGAAGCTGACTTTCAGGTTGTTGTGACTTGATAATTCATTAATTATACAGAGGTTCTTAACCTTAATCATCCCTATTGAACACCTGACTGGTAATAAGCTATGTTAAAACTTTCACAGGAGGAGGCACAATGTTATCAGTACAAATGAGGAAGAGGTTGAAGTGTTAACTATTGTCCAAACAGACATCAAGACTGCTGTTATATTTACATAACATCTAATACTGCACTCTTCTGGCAAATACAGGTAATTAAACCAGATTAAAAATATTTGCACCCAAGTATCTTTCAAATTATTAAAGTATTAGATGGTTTGTTTACCAAGTAATTACATAACTATTTTGTGATGGTGTTTGAAAGTCTTGTTTACTAACACTTATATACAGAATTAAACCTGAAATACTAATTAGTTTAAAAGTTTGTTGAGTCTTGATTTACAAAAATAACAAAATCATCAAAGCAAAGCATATCTTCTTATATTGCAAACAAGAATAAATGCATTGAAGAGATAAGCATACCCCACACAAATTCATAGTATGGAAAAACAGGAAGTATTGTTTACACCAGCATTGGAGAATAGTTGACAAATTTATTAAAATTTGTTCTACATATCAAACACTAAACTATTGGCAAACTGTAAATAGGTATTCTACAGATCTGAAAAAGTGCACATATATTACAACTGACCACATAGGAAATCAATCAGTTATTTAGTTCTTAAAAAAGTTTGGTGGAAAACAAGTGGACAAACAGACAGGTGGACAAGATATCTGCAATATTTGTTTTTTATTGAAATATGGTCAGCTTCGAACATTAGAAAGTACAATAGTATGTGAGATATGATTGCCATTCCAGATCGCGTAAAATCAGGTGAAGAGAGAATTATTTTTTAAGATTTAATGAATAAGTTATGCTCTGGGAGAACTTCCAAATGGTTTATTGACCTCTGACTAACAGGAATAGGTGCATGTAAACACAACATTATATTGGGTTTATAAGTGAGAGAGAAAACCCAACCTGCATGATCACTCACTAAAAGTTTGAATATTGACTTTTAAGAAAACAAATATCCACAATACCAGGCTATCTGACATTTTTACAGATTTACGTTTGCTTGTTTACTACATCTTATAGTATTAAGATATATTTTGTAAGATGCCTAACAAATACATGATTACATGTCTAGAGCAACATAGTATATTTATATTGTTTACTGCATGTGACAGTCTAAGCTTGAAGAGAGTTGAATCAGTAAGCAATAAAACTGTTTATGGTTACATGTTTATAACCTTCTAATTACTGATTTTTAATCTGCAAAACTAATATAAAATTAAGTTCAATTACGCAATAATGATATCTCCATACCAATTAATATGATAAACATGTTCCATCCTTATGTAACTAGCGGGGAAACAACTTATTTCTGATAGCAAACAAAACTTTTAATAGTTAATTGTTTACACTTGGTTAATGTTATATTGAGAGAAAGTGAATCGCTGCGGTACACAATCAGAATTGAATTAACAAAGTCTTGAGGGAGAGTGAGATAAAGATGAAGTTTGATTACTTTTTAACTTGTCTCCATCTATTCATTATGAATACATCACTACATCCCTCTATGGATGTTAAGGAAGTAAATCTAATATTCCCTCATAGTATTACCAATCTGTCAACAAACTTATATTATCACGACAAATATCGCCAATGATAGGATGTAAAAGCCAAAATGGAAAACTCACTGAATTACGAAAAACACTGCATTATCTAATTAGCAATATCTCAGAAGGATAGTAAAAATGACTTCATATAAAACTCAATTACAATACTATTATGAACCATGATGCAACAGGAACTCTTTTATAAATGATATCATAAAACTATCTTGGTATATTAACTTAGACTATAAAGCTGTTAGCTTAGTCTATATGTCACTTTCAAGATATCAGACCACCTACTATAAATTAAAAAGTATAACAAAAATAGCAAACTCAATAAGTTAATTCAGGAAGTCCATAAAAATTGAAAATGTCAAAGGTTAAAGTCTTCATCGGCTAATGCAACAAATGCCATATAGTTAACTTGGTACAGGCATTTTACAAAGAAAATAGAGAGTTAAAACTTGTTTTAAACCTAGCTTAACCTTCCAATTGTATGACAATTGTTTATAGTTTTGTTATATTTATAAATTTGGTTGAGTAACACAATCAGATATTATAAGTTAATGTGATCAAATTAATTAGGATCCAGCATCCTAGACTGTATAAACAAACCGTACAGACATTAGACACAACGGACTTAAAATTCAAACAAACAAACATATAAATCTAACAAAGACTGATTTACCACTTCTATATGCAAAGTCAGTAATAAAAGATAATTGTAGAAAACTAAAAGCATTTCTTGCAGTTCAATATGAGAACCTCATTTGCCATATTTAGAAGTTATATCTGATAAAAGATAATTATCGTCAGTGTTACATGCAATTGTTCCACGTTATCTGTACAAATAATCCATCATTTCTGATCAAATAATTCTATGAAATCATATTCTAAGAATGATAGATTGTCTTCTCAGAAGATCTTCTTTCCAGAACAGAATAGAAGTAATATCAAAATATTGTTTATAATTGAATGAATGCTTGATTTTTAAACAACAGCAAAATAAATTCCAGGTTTTTAAGTGTAGACCTTTACTCACTTGATACATGTTAAGTTGATCACAGCCTTTTGTATTTAACTTTTTTTCTCTCTTAAAAATATTTTCAAAACTTTGTGGCTATTTTGATTTGTTATGTGGTCTCATAATGGTACATCTCCGAGTATTGGTGGTTCTTGAGATAAACAGATTTTAGAGGATAACAGCACAGACTGGTTATCTTGTGGTCAAATTAACATATATAAGAGATAAGTGGAATTTCTTCTTCAAAATGTTTACAAAACTGTCTCTTGGTAGTATGCCCTTTCCTTGCAACTGCTGTTACCATATGAGCTTTCATGACAACTTCTAACATAAGAATGTATTATACTGGTATTAAATTTGGTACTGCTACAAAATGACAGATGACATGATTATAAGGTTTATGATCATTTCCAATTCTAAGCTGATCATATTGATTTTCTTTCAGTCTTTCTGTAAAAATTCTGTAACCTTTTAAGGTTCAACCTTTGTTTTAACATAAGAAATCTACGATTACAAAGTTAACCTTGTCCATACGTTTGCTCTATAAATCGTATATATCATTTAAACCAGTTTTAAAGAAGTAAAAGTTAGTTTCATTGAGAAAAAACTTGGTAGTTACATACAGCCAGACAAGGGTAAAATTTAATGCCCTCTTCACTAGAACTGCAGAGGCATAAAAATCTTATTGTCCTTTCCAATAATTTGTTTTACTCTTGAGTTGAATTTGTTGGACCTTTTTAACTTAACCTTTTTGTAATAGATTAACATAATCTTATTAAAAGAGAAAGGTTACTCTTATGAAAAGAACTGTTATATTTAGAATTTAGACTTTTAATAAGATTATGTTAATCTATTACAAAAAGGTTAAGTTAAAAAGGTCCAACAACTTCAATACTGAGACCTTTTTGGTGTTTTATGTTAAAGTTGATATTTTAGGCCATTTTGTCCCATAAGTGTCCTTCCTTGTCCTTTCAAAAGATTGAGCCATAGTGTATGTCACTTTATCAATACAACTAAATATATCACAGCTGGAAAAACATATGATTGATTGATTGTTGGTGTTTTAATGCCACTTTTAAATGCCACTTTTGGGCTATTTCGTGGTGGTTAGTTTTTAAAAGTGGTAGAAGCCAGAGTGCTACGACCTTCAATAGGAAAACTGATAATCCTCGTCAAATAAGATTGAAGTCGAGTGCACTCACAGGATCTGGATTTGAACTCACAACCTCAGTGTTGACTGGCTAGTGATTACAGTAGTAGAACTACTTAGACCACTTGGCCATCAAGGCCCAGGAAAGACATGTGGATTCTGAGACTGATGTGGTTGAAATGAAGAAAAATAAAATATCTTCAACATAAAATTTCAGTGCTATAACCGAACATAACGGTTGGCGGTGACCAACTATAAGCGAGCTAAAGGTCAGGAACTCTGCGAATTTGCCAAATCTGACCCTCGAAAATTTTGGTCGGCATTCAAACCAATGAACAAAAATAAATGTCTTGCTGACAGTGACTTACTTATTAAACATTTCGAACAGTTACTTGGTGGAAACCCCCCTGATATCTGCGAAGAAGTTATGAATTTGATTGAATCTAACTCGTTTTTAAATGACATTGTTATAGATTCGCTGGATACTGAAATATCCGAAGATGAAATTTTGCAGTCTATTTCAAAACTTAAAACTGGAAAAAGTGCGGGAAGTGACAGTATTATTAATGAAATGTTTATTGCCGGGCCGCACTTTTTTGCTCCGATATTGAAAATGCTATTTAATTTCATATTCAATAGGGGAATTTTTCCTGATTTTTGGACAGAAGGAATCCTTATAACAGTTCAAAAAAGTGGAGACTTATCCGACCCAAATAATTACCGTCCTATAATTTTAGTTAGTGTGATGTCCAAAATTTTTACATCTATTTTGACTAACAGATTAATCAATTGGGCCGATGACGAAGAAAAGCTTATCGACAACCAGTTCGGATTTCGACCAAACCGATCAACAATTGATGCCATATTCATTTTACATGGAATCATATCACACATATTACACCAGAAGTCTAAAGTTTATTGTGCTTTTGTCGATTTCCGCAAAGCCTTTGATAAGGTAATTCGGAGAATTCTCTGGTACAAGTTATTAAAAAGTGGAGTTAGTGGAAAATTTATAACAATTATTAAAGCAGTATATGAAACCGTGCGTCTACGAATTAGAACGAAAGATGGCTTATCTGATGCGTTTGTAAACTTTCTTGGAGTGAAACAAGGGGAACCACTCTCTCCTCTCTTGTTCCTATTTTTCATAAATGATATAATTAGTGATATACAAGTTGATAACAATGGTGACATATACAAACTTAATGGTTACCTCATATATTTGATATTATTTGCTGACGATACAGTTTTGCTAGCAAAGTCTCCCGATGCATTGCAAATTTTGTTAGATAAACTTTCATTCTACTGCAGGAGATGGAATATGACTGTAAATACGGACAAAACAAAAATTGTTGTTTTTCGCAATGGTTGGAAGCCCGTAACTGACCATTTTTATTTCGAAGGCCAAGAACTTGAAATCGTCAAATCATATATATACCTTGGTATGCTGCTACATTTCAATGGCAAATTTGTTCAAACTCAAAAAAGAATGGCACAACAGGGAGCTAGAGCTCTATCATCTTTAATAAACTCTATGAAAAGAGTATTCATTGGTCCAATTCAACAGTGTTTTTTATTCAATAGTATGGTTGGATCCGTTCTGAACTATGCCTCCAAGGTGTGGGGATTTCATCGGGCCAACGAAGTAGAATATGTTCATAATCGTTTTTGTCGATATATACTCAACTTGGGTAAAACTGTTCCAATCTTGTTTTTATGTGGTGAACTCGGACACTTTTCGATGTGTATTTCAAGAAAATATAGAATTGTTAAATATTGGTTGCATTTAATTAAGGACCAACCAAATATTGTGTATGATGTATATAAAGTTTTATGTATTGATGCTACTAATGGCAAAACAAACTGGGCATCCAATGTAAGAGACCTTTTGTTTAGTTTAGGTTTGAATTATATATGGATTAACAAGGATCACATAAATGTGTCATTTGACCTTATTAAATCACGTATCAACGATCAATATTATCAAAGCTGGTATGCTAATATTAATGCCTGTGAAAAACTGTCTATCTATAAATGTTTCAAACTAGATTTTTGTATGGAGAATTATTTACAATATGATTTTAATACCAATATACTTACAAAACTACGTAGTGGAAGCTTAAAATTATATTTAGAAACTGGTCGCTTTTACAATATCCCTAGAGTCAATCGTATTTGTAAATGTTATTGAAGATGAATATCATTTTGTGTTGATTTGTCCTGCATATAGATCACTAAGATGTAATTTTTTGCCAAAGTATTATTGTTCATGGCCAAATACATGAAAGCTAATTTTTCTGTTACAAGCTGGGTCAAAAAGCTTAACAAAAAATCTATGTAATTATCTTAAAGCTGCATGGAAACTAAGATTGCAAATTATCAGTTAATATATGATTATTTATATTATTATAAGTTATCTCTGCATTATTTAACCTATTTAATTGTTCTCTGTATTCTGTCATATTTGTCATATTTGTATATACCTTGTTTTATGCTAAAGCAATGTTGTTGCTAATGCAATAAAGATTCAATCAATGTTAAAAAAACATAACAAAGGTCATGAAAATGCAAATTATATTTAATTAGTACCAGTATAATTTTCATTATATTAAGTACTGATTATGTGATTGTTGTCTGGCTAATGGCATTTTATGCTTATTAAGGAAGACAAAAAACAAATAAATAGGTTGATTCTGGAACATTACTTTTAATAAATTTAAATATGAGGCTGGGAACAAATGAAAAATATAATCCCTATCCAACATTAACTGTTATTCAATTATGGAAAAAAAAAGTTCAGGCATCATTTTGTTTTATTATTTCAACATCTTGACACATTTATGCTATAACAATTACATATTAGGCATGAAGATGGGTGAGTTAATTTGGACAGTTAATTCACTAATGGCTTTTGATGTATGAATACCAATGGACTAATACACTCTGTCAGATAATTGTCATATTAAATTCACAAATTCTCCCCATAGGACTGAAATAGAGATCTGAGTCAATAATGATTGACCAAAAAAGATTAAATGTAATTATTTGTTACTGATAAATCTCCTTTAGGATAAATAAAATTCATTAAAACTTTCTCATCATCTCTTACAAAATGCACTTTGTCCTTTTCATAAGCTACAAAATAATGATAAAATCTAAGAGGTTATTTTTTATAGAGATACTTTTTTATGTAAGTAAAACTACTTACTTCATTATGTTATGTAACAGTACTTTTATATAAAACTGATTATGCTTCATGAACGTCAATTTCCAATAATTTAGAACAATGGGAAATTTACAGAATTGATGCATTATAACAGTTTTAAAAATCTGAAAATTTTGTACATTTTTCTAAATTTGAATTGTTGCATTGGTTCAATCTAAAATATTTCTTAATTCTTTTTCTACAGATTGTATTCTTCACTTTCAATCGTTCACTTTCATTTATTATTCTATCTGCATAAAATAGAAATTCATACAAACTTGAATTTCACTTAAAATATTTCAATGCAATATGCATCTGCTTTTATTTTGTTCTAAACAAAAGATTGAAATCCATTTTGTAAGGAATGTGTTTTCAATTTCTTTTTCAATTCAAATCACAACTTCTTGAAAATAATCTCAAAAACAATTTAGAACACAAACAGGTTTTTTTTTCAATTTCATCATGTAAATGAAACAAATTAAAACATTTAGACTTGGCTGGATTCAAGGATTCTTGTGTTGAATTCCTAAATTGCTATTCAAAATTTCTCCATTTCGAAATGTCATAGCTTAAGGATAGTTCCTAGCTGACTTAATCTGATAGATTATAACTAACTTGCTATTTTGGATTAAATGATTTTCTCTTCAAATTTTCTTTATGCACTTCCTAACATTTTGATAAATTGGTAATGTGTCAATAATATCAAACAACTGCAGTTTAACTGGTGCCATAACAACAGACCACTATACATGGTCCAATTTTGGAAACCTGGGTAACATGGATTTCATTTGATTGTAAAGAAATCCTGGTGACAATATTGTATAGATAATGCCAAAGCTTATTCAACAAGAACATACAAGCTGAAACGTCTCGCCTGCTTTACTGGCTTAAAATAATGATAGTCTTAAAATCAAAATTGAAGTAAACTTTACACAGGAGCATATATATTGACGGGACTTGATACTACCTAGTTGTAGACATTTTTTTCTTAGATAATACCAGAGCTTATTGAACAAGAGCATACAAGCTGAAATGTCTAGCCTGCTTTACTGAACATGATTGATGTTGATAGTCTGAAAGACATAGCTTAACTTCAACATTACAAATGATCCACAACAATGCTTGAGTTCAAGGTTAGATAAAGCAAGCTAGGAAAATTGATATTTACCAATGAACCACAAAAATGAGGTCAAGGTCAGATGAACCATGCAAATAAATCATCATAGATACCAGGACTAAATTAAGTATATACGCCAGACGCGCGTTTCGTCTAAAAAAGACTCATCAGTGATGCTCGAATCCAAAAAAGTTTAAAATGCTAAATAAAGTATGAAGTTGAGGAGCATTGAGGACCAAAATTCCGAAAAGTTTTGCCAAATACAGCTAAGGTAATCTATGCCTGAGGTAGAAAAGCTTAGACATATATTTACATCCTACAAACATTCCATACTCTAAGTATAGTTGACCTATTGTTTATAGTGTCTTAGAAGAGACCCAAACTACAGAAACAAAACATTTACCATGAACCATAAAAATTAGGTCAAGGAAAGATGATACCTGGCAGACAGACATGATCTACTACACCTTAAAATCATAACCATACTATATACAAAGTATTAAGCCTTTAGAGGTATTAAAATTGGTGTAAACTTCTTTTTAACAGTTTATAATAATATAGAGTTAAATCTTCTTTTGAAAATTAGCTGTTAAACATTTCAGTACAAAAAATGGAAATTTTATGGTAAAAGTGCAAGAACTACAGGATTGCTAGATATTTCTACTACAATACAACTAATTGACTATTTTTTATTTACATTCCCTAAACTACTGAACTGAAATGAACTTATTGTAGATGTGTGTTTTAATTCAACATAAACAATTTTATCAAGAACCACCCTGCAGTAATCTTTCCCAAATGAAAAGAAAATATACATTATCATCATCACAAACTTTTAATCAATTAACATGTAAAAATACATAGATAAAACTGACAATTTTCAAGCATGTTGTAACACTGACATTTAATAAAGACTTGGAAGTTTACCTTAAAATGCACCAGTTTTTAGTATCACACTGATCTTATGCAGCTATAAAGGTTTCTTTTTCAATATGATTGATTGTTGTTTGCTTTAAACATGTTAAACCCAGCAGAAATTATTATTCCAATTCATGACTGAATCTTTATCTGAATATGTACGTTGCAGGGCTAGTATATGGCACCAATTGCAATGGAATATTAGTCTAGCGATGTGAGAGAAACTGTTAATTCATAAAAGAAAAGAATTGTTCACTTTCTTTAAATCATTTATATCAAAAGGAAAATAATTTCTACAACTTTTAAAACATCATTTTACATTATACTGTTCAGAGAGTAGTTTTTTCTGTTCTATTTTTCAAGAAATGTGTGCCATTATCCTGAATTCAACCTCCTAATCTGGGTATTGATGAAGATTTAACCATCCAATTCTATAGTTTATAGCAAATATTCTACATCTTCTCGATAAGAACAACTCTCAGACCAGTACCATAAAAACAAAAGCAAACATATCAATCTAGATTTGTTCAACTTTAATTGACCCTTTAAGAAGAGATACATTGTTTAGTTGTCTCCCTTAGGAGGGACATACATTTCCATCAACAATTGAGAGCTAGCAGAAAGAGCAAATTTATCACCTTTTAATCACATTTGTCCTTTATAGTACCATTTAATGGAAATAAAACTTCTTCTTATAGTAATTGTCCAGAATGGACAAAGGAAAGGATTTTTTTTGAAAGTGTGTAATGACAGAATCAAATAGATAATCAATAAATGGCCTTTTGAAGGATTACTTTAACTTATAAGTTTTGCCATTTTATAGAAGAAGAGGTACAATTCTCAACAACCACTATAAGACAACTATTGCTCCATTAGTTAATAATCTGCTATACACACATCAATGAATGATGAAAATTGATGTAAACTGCTTCCAAGAGATCACATGACCTAACTTTTAAACCTAGATGATCAAAATTGTCAGCTCAGAAATTACACCCATTGTTTAAAAAAAAAAGGCTTTTTTACTCTAAAGTTTACAAATATATATATATAATAGAAAAGTATACTTTATATTATGAACTTTTTACAGAGGATGACCTTGAGGTCACTCCGATGTATTGTTATCGCTTAAATTTCCGTCATTCATAAATTCTAGTCAAATTAGTTTTGGGTTTTCAACACCAGTGAAAAAAGTGCATTTTCATACCTGTGATTTCTGTTCTCCGGTTGTACGATGTTTCAACAAAATATGGAATCATTTCAGTTGTTGATTTAGTGGTGAATATTTGACTGAATTATATCTTAATAAATACGATTTTATATGTTTAATTGGTGTTTCAGAAAGAGGTCAGGTGCTCTTGTTCATTCATAAAATTGTCGTTCATTCATAAATTTATCGTAAAATAAAAATCACTACACAGGTTATACGTGTGGTGTAAATGACCACCTGTAATCTAAAAATAGCGGTCTCACTAATAACGTCAAGAAGAACTTTTAGCGATAAGAAGCGTCAAGAACGGACAAGAAGAATAAATTAAGCGACAAGAAGACTATTTAGCGACATGAAAACTTCTCGTACCGCATGAGGATGACCCATATCAAATGAACAATTATGTGTGGGACTTAGTTTTAAGAAATGATGTCAAAGTAACACTATGAAAATATTTTTAGTAAGCTGAAATATATATTTATTTTTTACATGTTTATGTCTTGTAAGTTATTTTATTTCTGTCCCATTTTTCAACATTAGCGTCTCGAAAGGTGAAATGTTTTAACTGAATGGTTAATTTAACTTAATTATGAAAATTGTTAAAATTAAATCAATAAAAGTAATAATTGCCCAGTTACAAACACTACCAGGGGATAATCCATAATTACCCCCAACTTTAGCCTGGTAAACTTGTTGTCTCCTTGTGAAATATAAAACATATTAAAAATGATTTCCTGCTTAAGTCTTTAATTGATATAAAGTCAAAACCTTCTTGCTTTTCACTAGACAACCATGTCCTGTCAGGTTTAATTCTTATATATGTAGACGAAAAATAAAAGTGTCCAAAAACATTAACATGGCAGCAATTGCTTTTACAGCCTATTAGACTTTCATTTTTTTACAGAAGAGTGTCCACCATGCACTTGCACTGCACTATAATAATAGTAGAATAGAATTATCATATATACAAATAGATGAAAATGACATTTATCGGTTGTCCAACTGTCTATATCAATCTGCTCATCTCTTAATAAAACTCCATATCACGGCTTTGTGACGTCAAATACGTTGACCTGGCCTTAATAACTTCGACCCGGACATATCAGCGACGTTATAATGTTTGAACCGACGTTGATAAGTTTGCCCCGAACTTATCAAGTCAACTTCTGGTTGCTGATGAAACTAAGACAATACTTCCAAAAGACGCAAATGCAGCCCGATAAATCGATTATCAGGTTATCGGCATATTAATATTGTAAAATATCAGCTGCTCGAAATAATATGAAGGCTTTTTGATCTCGTTCGCTGCGCTTACTCGACAAAAAGCTTAATATTATGTCTCGCAGCTGATATTTTACGATATCAACATGCAGACAACCTGATAATTGGTACATACATGCAATCGTAATATTAATAATATATATAACAACAAACCAGTGTATTCTCTACGACTATTATTATACAAGTATAATAGTCCAAGGTATACTGATTTCTTGCACTACAATATAATAGTTATCACGGTGAGGTTGAATTTCCTATCATTTATTCATCATCCAGGCACGAACTTGTATCAGAAAAAAATATCTCTGTAAATTAACCCAAGTTTCAGGTATAGAGATGTGATCTGTTTCTGTGACATGTGCTTTTGACCATCCACAAGAACCTGCGGTCATCCGATGTTCAGTACTTCAGTACTTTGATTATTCATTACCATCTCTGACCTTTAATCTCTTAACTAATTAGATGTGCTAACAGATGTTGTACCATACAAACAAAGATTATCTCCCCTGATAAAAATGATGGTAATATATAATCAACTATAACCAAGCAGTAACACAGCATGCTGAATGTAGAAAAGGTTCTCTAATTCATCAATTCTTTATCTATTGATGCTTTAATACATCATTAGTGAAGTTTATCACTTAACAAAATAATTGATAACTTTTTATTCTGATTGAAATATAAATTATTACTTAACCTGTACATTGCATCAGTAATTTAGCCCAATAAAATCTTTTTTAAATAAATAAATGTTTAAAACATTTCTTTGATCACTTCCAATTCATTTAACGAAATGTAATAATCAAATACAAGAGGCTGTCTAAATGATAGCCAACTGGGATTTTATTACATCTTTTAATGTCAAGGGCAATAACTCCTGATCATCAATATTGAAAATCTTAATCTTATTGTACCTACATTTTGTCATGCATAATAACATTAAATAAAGAGCTGCTCCATGAGCGAATGATACACCCTTCACTTTTCAAAGAATAAAATTTCATGATTCATCAATGTCATAAAAGGAATTTATAAAAAAAAAACTAAACCGAATTTATTTTGATAGATATAAACCAGTCAACAAAGTTTCGTGAAAACCTCTCATAGCACTTTTGGGGAATAGTCTCAAAACTGGAAACCACCACCTCTTTCTTTTTTTAATAAAACTCCATAACTTGGGAACATAAAATCTACAATTTATAAAAATCAAAACGGATCGAGCCCATGCCAATAAATATAAACAATTCACCAAAGTTTAATGTGAACTCGTTAAAGCATTTTGATGATGAACATACCCATGATAGGACAATAGTATACTATAATAAGTCCTGTAAACAGGAGTAAAATCAAAGTACTGAAGTACTGAACATCGGATGACCACAGGTTCTTGTGGATGGTCAAAAGCACATGTCACAGAAACAGATCACATCTCTATACCTGAAACTTGGGTTAATTTACAGAGATATTTTTTTCTGATACAAGTTCGTGCTTGGATGATGAATAAATGACAGGAAATTCAACCTCACCGTAATAACTATTAGATTGTAGTGCAAGAAATCAGTATACCTTGGACTATTATACTTGTATAATAATAGTCGTAGAGAATACACTGGTTTGTTGTTATATATATTATTAATATTACGATTGCATGTATGTACCAATTATCAGGTTGTCTGCATGTTGATATCGTAAAATATCAGCTGCGAGACATAATATTAAGCTTTTTGTCGAGTAAGCGCAGCGAACGAGATTAAAAAGCCTTCATATTATTTCGAGCAGCTGATATTTTACAATATTAATATGCCGATAACCTGATAATCGATTTATCGGGCTGCATTTGCGTCTTTTGGAAGTATTGTCTTAGTTTCATCAGCAACCGGAAGTTGACTTGATAAGTTCGGGGCAAACTTATCAACGTCGGTTCAAACATTATGACGTCGCTGATATGTCCGGGTCAAAGTTATTAAGGCCAGGTCAACGTATTTGACGTCACAAAGCCGTGATATGGAGTTTTATTAAGAGCTGAGCAGATTGATATAGACAGTTGGACGACCGATAAATGTCATTTTCATCTATTTGTATATATGATAACTCTATTCTACTATTATTATAGTGCAGTGCAAGTGCATGGTGGACACTCTTCTGTAAAAAAATCAAAGTCTAATAGGCTGTAAAAGCAATTGCTGCCATGTTAATGTTTTGGGACACTTTTATTTTTCGTCTACATATATAAGAATTAAACCTGACAGGACATTGTTGTCTAATGAAAAGCAAGAAGGTTTTGACTTTATATCAATTAAAGACTTAAGCAGGAAATCATTTTTAATATGTTTTATATTTCACAAGGAGACAACAAGTTTACCAGGCTAAAGTTGGGGGTAATTATGGATTATCCCCTGGTAGTGTTTGTAACTGGGCAATAATTACTTTTATTTATTTAATTTTAACAATTTTCATAATTAATTTAAATTAACCATTCAGTTAAAACATTTCACCTTTCGAGACGCTAATGTTGAAAAATGGGACAGAAATAAAATAACTTACAAGACATAAACATGTAAAAAATAAATATATATTTCAGCTTACTAAAAATATTTTCATAGTGTTACTTTGACATCATTTCTTAAAACTAAGTCCCACACATAATTGTTCATTTGATATGGGTCATCCTCATGCGGTGCGAGAAGTTTTCATGTCGCTAAATAGTCTTCTTGTCGCTTAATTTATTCTTCTTGTCCGTTCTTGACGCTTCTTGTCGCTAAAAGTTCTTCTTGACGTAATTAGTGAGACCGCTATTTTTAGATTACAGGTGGTCATTTACACTACACGTATAACCTGTGTAGTGATTTTTATTTTACGATAAATTTATG
This sequence comes from Mytilus trossulus, assembly GCF_036588685.1. Lineage (NCBI taxonomy): Eukaryota > Metazoa > Mollusca > Bivalvia > Mytilida > Mytilidae > Mytilus > Mytilus trossulus. The sequence goes on from NC_086379.1 coordinate 78,454,983, forward strand.
AATGAACGATAATTTTATGAATGAACAAGAGCACCTGACCTCTTTCTGAAACACCAATTAAACATATAAAATCGTATTTATTAAGATATAATTCAGTCAAATTTTCACCACTAAATCAACAACTGAAATGATTCCATATTTTGTTGAAACATCATACAACCGGAGAACAGAAATCGCAGGTATGAAAATGCACTTTTTTCACTGGTGTTGAAAACCCAAAACTAATTTGACTAGAATTTATGAATGACGGAAATTTAAGCGATAACAATACATCGGAGTGACCTCAAGGTCATCCTCTGTAAAAAATGAAATCATTGCTTCATAATCTATTGCATGGAAACAACCCTAAGTGTCTCTTTCAAATCAACAACAGGCATTACTCCTGAACAGTAAAATAAAAAATTGACAAAATCAAACAAATATGAAATACCACAACAAATGACAACCACTGAATTGGGACAATCACATAAAGAATGTGGTGTTAAATGAGTTTGGCACCAAACCCTACCCCTAACCTTGGGACAGTGATGTAACAGTACAACATAAGAACAAACTATCAATATCAGTTAAAAAGGGCTTTACCTAGGTAATATGCTTCATAAGATATAAGACAAATACTTGTCGTTTAAATCCTCTTGTTTTATTTCTAGTGTTGTCAAATCGTACACTTTTGCCTAACCGGTTACTCGGATAATTGTTCGACCGATTAACCGGTTAACCGGTAGTTTGAGTTGGTGCTGTAAAGCCTTATCAATAGTACCCTATACATGTGGTATGGGTGTCAATTTGACAACCTTTCACCCAAGTCATAAATTTACGCTTTTAGAATTGAAGTTTGTCCTCTTTGTTATAAGGCTTATGTGTGAGGATTCCTGTCGAAGTTTGACTTTTAATAATCAGCTACACCGTATCAACTATAGCGTTTGTACCAACTTCAGATTGAAAATAGAAAACCCTTCTTGATCTCGTAGAATTGGATATGTCTGAAACTGATTATTCTTTCTTTTCACTTGTTGACTCCGAAAATAATGTGGAGTGTTTCAATTAAAATGATTAATTATAAAAAAGAAGATGATTGCCAATGAGACAATTCTCCACAAAGAGATTGAAATGACACAGAAATTCACAACTATAGGTCACCGTTTCTTTACTTTGTTTGCATGTTACTCGTACTATCACGTATACATTGAGTACATTCACATTGGCTTGCATTATACAATTTTTTTGGTTAGCATTTCGTTTAAAGTAAGACTAAGACTTGCGAGACGGAGGTTGTAAAATAAGGTGTAGGTTTACACACTATTAGATCAGAAACAAAGTAATTAAGTAAATAGTAAAATTTAATCGCATTACTGATTTAGAGTTACTGTTTTAAAAAAACAAATATATTAATTATGTTTCTTCAAGATCCTGCCCCGAGCTGAGAGACAAGTTCTAATTAATTAATAAATTTTATGTGTATAGGACTAACAGTAGCAATCAATTTACTGAACAATTGATCTGTCAAATTAATTACCAAGACGACAATTTTTAAATAAAACCTAACTATTTATAGATTTCAATACAATTTTATATAAAATCTGTCAAAATTGAAAAAAGTCCGGTTAAACGGTTAACGATTTTGGTATTCGGTATTCGGTCGTTTGACCGATTAACCGGTTAACCAGTTAACCGTTGACAACACTATTTATTTCTAATGAATCAACCATGTTGTGAATTGGCAGGAACAAAATATTCGAACTTCATATTTTTATACCCTTATGATCATTCCACACAAGTTTAATTGCAATTTGTTCAGTGATTTCAAAGAAGATGAAATTGTTACCAAAAAGTTGTGTTGGTCTTTCATTGAAGAAAAAAAGGTGATTTCACCATAGCCCCCACTCATAGAGTAGATTATAATCATCAAATCCTTTCAGACTTTCTCCCAATTAGTTCTAAGAGTTGCAGGAAAGAGAAATTATTTTAGAAAATTGATGATTAAACAAATTCTTAGCACAAAATAGGAATTTGAAGTACATCCAACCGGCAAAAAATTCTCTGATATTGTTATTTTAAAAGTTCACAATGGTTAAGGCAGAGAAAAAAACATTTATATTAGCAGTGTCTGACAAATACATGTAACAGTACTAAAACAACCTTAGAGAAAAGTACATTATAACTATGCACTTTTATACATGTGATTTATTCATGTTTAATATCATCTAAGACTCTCCAAATCCATCAAATAAACATTGCAATTTATTTCTAAAGAATTACACAAGGTTTTTGTCAAATTTATTTCCCACAGTAAATATTGAATATGAACCGATTATGCCAGAAACTTCCATGATTTACTTATAATCATCTTGCAATTTAATGATTTTCAAAAGATGTCAAATAAATGAACCTATTTCATATCATTTACACTAAGAAAATGAACAGTTAGAAATGCCTCAAGAGAAAGCGACTAAAATAGACAACAAAAGTACATTATAACTTGAGTCATGGTAGAAAAAACTAATGTGAGAAATCTTTATACTAAATATCTTCTAAAACAAAATGTGCATATAGCAGTTTAATGAAGCATGTTTATTTGCTCTATGCAAGGGATATTAACATTTTTGTGAATATTTTTTTAAAACCTGAAATAGTATTAAGAAATCCATTTGGGCATTACACGTGAGATATTTTTCTGCTGACATTGAATAGCTATAGAATAGTCTGACCTTAGTTCATAATATTGAATACATATGAAGTCAGTCTGCCAGTGGGTTTAGGCAATATTTTGGCGACTTAAATAGTTATCTAACTGGCAAGATTATAATTTCAGACCCAAATTTAAATTCAATATGTTTCAGCAATAACTTTTTGGTACTATTCTAAGATAAAATGGAGCACAGCACAAAGGGCAATGACTCAAACTTAAAACTGTACAACCAGCTAGTGAATGATATGTGTATGGACATATTTAAATAAAAATCCTTCCATTGAAAAAAATAAGAACAAAGGTTTGCATAAAACTCACTAAATGAGATTACAGCAGGATAATCAATGTAAGAAAACACTGAATATTTTTTTTTGTAAACTATCATACTATCAATAAACAGGGATTGACTGGAAGGTGGATGTAAAAATTGCTTCCTTATTTCTACTCAACATTATCAAGCTGAAGACTTAATATTAAAACATTCCCCATTGACAGAAACCAAGTGGACATTGAAGATAACTTTCAGTGTACAATAAGTGTTGTAAAATCGATTGCCAAAAAGAAGTTGCTGCATGGCTGATGAAAAAATTTCTTACTTAAATTACAACTCATCATGATCATTATCAAGTAGGTCTCATTGGGGTCTAAGTGTGACACGGGAGTGCTGATTTTTTTGTAAGCGTGACACGCGAAAATCAAATTATTGTGTCGTGAAAACAGGAAATGAGGTCTAGCAGGACCCGGGAAATGACAAAAAAATGAGAAATGCGAACGTACATAGTGTCAGCAGGATACTGGAATCTGACAAAACAGTAAGCGGGATCCAGGATCGGAACCCCCCAATGAGACCCCCTATCAAGCTGCAGACCAAATATTTAAAATCATTCCCTTTCATAAAAGACAGAAAACAAGTGGAAAGTTTTCTATTCTTGGTTTTTTGGATGGATGAACAGATGACCTTTAACAGTTACTCGACCTGCTTTATGCTAGATGATGTTGTAACGTCTAATTTACAAATCCAGTACACATATGTGTTAGACACCCCTTCACATAAAATCAAATGATGTATCACTTACCAAATTCATATTGAGGACATGGTTATTGGGGTATTTAACATATACACAAAACGAAACTGTGTAACTTATCATACCTAGGTCAAAGAAATACTTTTTCTGTCAGACATGTACAGTTTACAAATGGTAAGAACATGACAGAATCAAATTGTAACTTGCAATAATAAGGTTAGAGGTTACTCTGATGTTCTGTCAGACAATGAAACTATACAAATGGTATAGGACATGATAGAATGTAACAGTAACTTTTGAGAGACATGCAGATTGTACAAATGGCAGGGCTATGCTGTAGTATCTGTACAAGTATAGGATAGTACCTCTAGGTTTAGTTGTAACTTACCATATCAAGGTTAGTGACATACTCCTGAGCTAGAAATGTAGTTTTCCAGGAACACGACACAATGAAAATGTACTTACCCTCATGAAATATATATAGAATAGTATTTCTAGCTTTATTTGTCACTTTTTATCTGTCATGTCTGTAGGACAGGTAGAGTGTACAAATGGTATGAATATGACAGAAGGAAGCAGACAGTTACCATATTAAGGTTAATTTCATACTCTTCTGATGGACATGTAAAGTGAGCAAATGGTAGAAACATATTGTAGTAATTGTACCAGTACAAGTATAGGGTAGTAATTCTAGGTTTATTCCTAACTTACCATATTAAGGTTGGTAACATACTCCTCTGCAGGACAGGTAAAGTGTACAAATGGTAGGAACATGTTGTAGTAATCATACCAGTAAAAATACAGGATTGTAAGTCTGGGGTAATCTTTGATTCCATATAATAGAAATAGTGCATATCCAGGGTTTATTGACTGAAATATGAAAGGCATATAATTTTTTGGTAAATTACTAAGTAATTATTTGTTTTTTGCATAATATAAGGATATAACTGATACAAATGTAATTGTAGAATAAAATATTAGTTCTTATGAAATAATCAAAGTACTTGTAAGCATTGGAGGGTCACAATTGCTTTTAATTTATCATTGGAAAGTAAAATCACTTATTGAATTGTATAAAGAATTGGTTGTTGTACATGTTGATTCAAGGAAGACAACTCCACCTTTTAAAGATGACTTTATTAACAATAAAATTATTGATATTTTTAGAATTGATATTTAGATTCCTGTGCCTTGCAAAAGTTATGTTATTTTCTTGACAAGCATAACATAATTCTTTATCCTGCAATTGGGTGTCCTACTATACAGATACAGCCCTACAGATATCGCTATGCTGTATCTGTATACTATACAGATATCACTTTAAAGCTCCGCCCACTGCTGGACTGAGTATTATTTGAACCTGTGTGACCTCAGAATGTGTATTCCAGTTGTATTCCAATTACAATGACAATTGTCGATTTCAAATTATTGTGTTACAAACTCAACCATGTCAATTTCAGCATGCATATTCATTGAATGTCAAGTCTGAAGCGTAGGACAACTCCTACACTTCTGTTTCAAATTTGACAATGTTTTGTAATTTGTTTTTACTGTTGAAATTAGTTGTTATGTTAAAAAAGATAATTATTCACCTTGAGCGATGTCATTATTGTTGACCATTCGAGATTTTTTTTTTGCGAACCCGTCTTCAGCGTAATCATGGTAATGTGTGATTTTGATATTACTATGCGGGCCTCAAGGGATTACAAATCGAAAACAAATGCTAAATATGTTAGTTTTTGTGTTTTTAAAACACAAACAATATACAGAATTAATTGCAGGATAAAGACAATAACTGTTTAGTGTCTTTAAATATCAGCTGTATTTGTAATCGGCTGGAAACAGGTGTAGTAGCTCGCTAAAAGCTCGCATACACCTTGTTTCCTAGCCTCGTACAAATACAGTTGATATTTAAAGACACTATACAGTTGTTGTCTATGTAACTTGAATGAGCATTAATTTCATTGATTAATTTCTGGAATTGTTCATGGATGGGATGTATAGATTATGATGATTAATGCATTATATTTTGCGTGTCTCAAAAATAGTGATAGACCTTGAAAGATGTAGATATATAGTCAGCACTGTATTTTATGCAATCTTTGCCCAAAAAAAGCAAGCCCAATATTGTAATTTTTTTCATATGAGAATTATGAGGAGATAAAATGATGACTTGATCACCTGATGTTGGATTATCACCAAAACTCATTTTTCATGGGAATTAAAAGATTGAAAGTCAAACAGTCTAAGTTTTTCAATGAATCCTAGTACATAGTGCTTTTGCTGATATCAGATGTAGTCTCTATATTATATGCCTGTACCAATGTAGCCAAACTGGGGATCTTTTTGTCTTGATTTGAATCACAGTTGTTATATTTCATTGAAAACTAAAAATTGTAGATAAACATCAAAATCATGAAATTGGTACCCCACTATTGTAAGTACTATTACAGTGTTTAATCATGTTAATAGGAATTTGATTTTAAACACAGAATATATTGCCTAAGTATCTCTAAGTATTGTTAAAACATTTATCAAGTGGTAGTTTTGGGTTTTTTATAAAGTTTATAAAGTTTTGCCATCAACTCAAACAGTAACTGTGATTCATAACTGTGAATGAATAATCTGCAATAGTTTGTTTTTTTTATTGTCACAATTTGAGCAAGAGTTACTGCCCTTTTGTCTTCATGTTGGAGTTCTAAGTGTACAGTGAAGGTAACTTCATACCTTACCTTATATTCCCATAGATCTGAAGGATGTTTCATTCCAGTTTCTCTCAGACTATCTATAGCTGCTAAAATGGCTGCCTTGTGTAATGGTACAGATACATTCAATACAGATGTCATCCCTTCGTCATTTAAAGCTAGTAGCAGTCGTCCATCTAAAATTGAAAGAATCAGAACTATCATGATGAACATACAATTTATCATGAGAACAAACAACATACTATGATGTTTCCCAAACTGCAATGTTATCATGTATGAATAATTTAAAAGGGCTATGAACAAAGCTTGTCAGACATTCATGTTCATTAATGTACACAATAATTGTCATAGAATAATCACTGGCAAAATTGAACCATGTCCATACATATTATTGTTATCTGAGGAGAAAGTGTGGAAAAGACATTGATTACAGTCTACCAAATGACAAGTGTTTACCATTAATCCATCATAATCATTGACAGTTTCATTACAGATTAAACCAAAGCCATTATAGAGCACTAAGCACTAAGCATTTTTTGTACAAAATATGTTTTATTACTGTAACTAGACAACAAGCTACTTTTTTAGCACTCTCCAGCTTTTGTTTCTGATTAAAACACAGATAAATACTTTTATTAACATACCAATTGATTTATTGGTGAAATTCTCCCTGTATGATTCTGTCCACGGCATACTTGATAACCATGAGTTAACATCCTCCACTGTCCAATGTCTGACATGCTTCTTGGTCAGTAAATCATCATCAGTGTTTCTCCAGTACCATACTAAGTAGATTATCTACAAAAATGTACATATTTTATACAGAAAAGTTTGTAAGCAATACTAAAATAACTTCATGGAAATGAGATATGACAATACTAATACCAAACTACCATAGACTTCTCATTTGGTACTGCCCTTAAACTGACCTTAACATTAAAATTTAATGTCAACTTTGCAACATTCTTTATGACAGAGGAGGCAAGACCTAATATTACGCATGAAAATGAGATGTGCTAATGGTAAAACAACTGCATATCAAATTTGTTCTTAGATTCCCCTTTGACTGATCATGACCTACTCACAAACTATAGCATTGCAAATATAAGCAAACTGACAACAAGGCAGTAACCAGTTATATAAGTAAACAATTTTGGTTAGCTATTATTGTGATAATACATATTATGTTACTTTTTCATTAGCGAAAGTTTGAAACTTTAATACTCATGTCAAAGTCATAATTTCGTTTTATAGCTTGTTGTACGATGTGTGCCAAGGCTCTGTTATGAAGACTATACTTTAACCTATGATGGTTTATCTAATAAATTGTGACTTGGATGGAGAGTTGTCTTATTGGCACTCACATCACATCTTCTTATATCTATTCTGAATCATAACAATTTTTAATGTGACTTTTACCTACTACCCTTTCATTTACTCACAGTCATTATTCCTAACATGAAAAGTATCCCAGAACAAAAATCTGCACCATTTCTGTTCCTGTTTCTTTCCCAGTTAAAATTGATAGAGTTAGATGGTACAGAGACGGTCATAGCTTTGTCATAGTCCTCCACAAGTTTCTTCATTTCTGGTGTCATAATAGTAGATTTTCTTTCCTCTATTTTTTCTTTGAAAGCTTTTTCTGTCAATGTTCTGAAAATGAAAATGGTGAAATTGTATACATTATACTCTAACCATACCTACACTGTAGCATATGTTCAATTTAAACTTTGTCAAGAGCTATGCATGAAATTACATTTTAAAATACTGATTCTTTCTGTTATTTTTGTTTTACTGGAAAATATCTTTAAAACATGCACAAATTGATGCCAATAAAAATAGCAAATGAAAACATTTGATCCTAGCCCACCTTTTAATAGAGGCTATCAAGATTCTATATTGTAGTACATGTATTAGAGATCTGTTGAATCATCCTTTTCAAATTATTTTATCAAAATTCTTAAAACATTGATGAAATCTTTAAAAGTTGGTTACTACAGAGGAGGAGGTTTAGAAATATTTTTTGGAAACTCCATTTCAGGTAATTAGCTATTTGATAAAGATTTCTCTAAAAAAATCGTGAATGTTAATCCCACCATTTAAGAGGGGACTAGGAGGGGTCCTGATCCCGAAATCCCGGGCTTAAAAACAAGAAATCCTGAAATCCCGGCCTTAAAAACACGAAATTCAGAGGTCCCGAAATTGGAAAAAATAGAATACCCGGATCCTGAAAGGTTCAATCTTGAAATCCCGAGCTTAAAAGTACCCAATCCCAGAGTCCTGATAAAGATCCTATCCCCCCTCATTTAACAATTAACAGAATACAATTAATTTCAGTTTTTACCAATACTGACTACAAACCTAACGAGATTGTTAATTTCCGGTTTATCTGTGTACTTTTGTCTACAGATAGGACATTCTTTCTTCTTTGAGGTAGAAAACCATTGTGCCAAGCAAGGACGACAAAAATTGTGACCACATCGTAATGTTGTTGGATATATTAAAATATCATAACAAACACCACAGCTAACTTCACTATCGTCATCCATGTCCTCATTTCCATCCTCACTTTGGTCTTGAAGGTCTCTTTCAACAGTTCTCATCATAGACATCACATTCGACCTTTTGTTTCTTGTTCTGAAATTTAAAAAAAATACAATATAAACATGATAAACATAAGATGTTGTGTGAGTTCTAATTAATGAGACACTATATCCACCAATGCCTGATGGACAAAGGTGTAAACAACAAAAGGTCATTACAACCTTTCACAATGAGCTAATTATAACCCATCACAATTTCAACAAGCTATAAAAGGCATCAGGATAATCATGATAACATTATTTGAAACAATATTGTAATATTTTGGCTGTCTTTATGGTCTGGAAAATTTCAGGACAAGTCTTTGATAGACATGCCAAATTGAAAGTATGCTGAATTGCATTTCACTAGTTAGATAAGAATAAAACAAGCTGTAAAGGTTACATTCAGGACTTATCCAGTATTAGTTGAAATACGAGGCAACTTTAAGAGCATTTGTCAAAAGTTATTGATTAAAGTACAACACTTTAAGCTTATTGCCTGTACACATCTGATTTTTTAATAGACATTAAACTTTTTTGTCTAGGATGTGGTTTTTTTTTCAGAATTAGAGTATAGAATTTAGTAACATGTAGTAATATTCAGCAATGTTTCTGCTTTGAGTGACATGAGAAAGTCTGGGAGGGAATGCAGATATGCTGGAGGTGTCTGGTTGAGAAGGAAGGTAAAACTTTGCATACACATAAGGTGTATGAAAGCTATGAGAGAGCAGACGATGATCATGTAGCATGTACATGTAATATGTATGGGTGTGTTGTGTTTGAAGGCAGTAATGAAGATGAGGTAAATTCCTATATTCAACAGAAGAATGTGGTGGGTAAACTTCTTTCATAGTTTGTAGACAAAAATATTGTGGACCACTTACAATGACTTATAGGATTGGTTTGTTAATCAGGGTATCTCAATATGTTTAGAATTTATTAAATACTGTTTCAAGTCTTTATCATTGTTTGTGCTGATAGAAAAGGCATTCAGTATTTTCTTTAGTATCTAGAAAAACTTACTTTTCTTCTAGAATTTTCATTAAAATATTGCTTTTTAATGTTTACTTGTTTAATGTGCTTATCCTTAATTCTTTACCCATACACAAAACAAATAGTCGACTTTTGAGTTCATTGCAAAACTTTCAAAATCTTTGGTTTTAGTGAACATCATATGTGGGTTAAGGAGCGTCTTCACTTCCATTCCTTTGTTGAGGGATTGGTGGAAAAAGTGATAATGCTATATTGCACAAATTATTCCGCAAATTAAATTCTTACAATTGATATTCAGCACTGCTATCATAAGGGAATAGTGATTAGGGACCTACGGAACAAATATTAATTTTAATTTATCCTGCACAATGACAATCGCTAACATGACTAAGACGCTTGAAGAACATTAAAAGTGCAGGGGTACAGGTGATGACCTCTATCTGGTAATCGACATCAATAAGGTGTGCATACATTGTAGTTGACAAGTTTTTTCCAGTGACAGACAAACTTGAAAGTGATTTATTGCTTTAATATTTTACCAAATTGCAGTTTAAATTCATTTCTTAACTAGGTCTACAACTCATCTATTGGTAAAGCAGTTTAGCTTACATTGTTTGACTATGACTAGTGAAAGGTTGTTTGTATGAAGTAAGTGCAGTGAAATAAAAAATATACATACAATCCTATCAGGTTTGAACTCCACATCTGTCATTGAAATTATCATATAGATGTATTTTCCAACATACATTTTGTATTAATTTGAATATACATACGAAGGGAATTAAGGTAGTCATATTTTAATTGCTATGTTATTGTCAAGTCTACAGTTTTACCCTTTTGAAAAGTTTTCAATATTTATGATTTCTATGAAACATACATATTATTCTTTATTAGTTTTTAGAGGCTTTGATCTAGCTGTCAGATTTATCCATCTGATGAGTTAAGCCTTTTTCAACTGATTTTCATAGATCGTTCTTATGTTGTACTGTTATACCACTGTCCTAGGTTAGGGGAGGGTTGGGATCCCGCTAACATGTTTAACCATGCCACATTCTGTATGTGTATGCCTGTCCCAAGTCAGGAGCCTGTAATCCAGTGGTTGTTGTTTGTTTATCATGTTTATATGTGAACATTAAATATTTGTTTTTCGTTCATTTCTTGTACATAAAAAGACTGTTGGTTTTCTTGTTTGCATTGTTTTACATTGTCGTTTCGGGGTCTTTTATCATGTTTATAACTGACGATATGCGGTATGGGCTTTGCTCATTGTTGAAGGCTATACAGTGACCTATAGTTGTTAATTACTGTATTATTTTGGTCTCTTGTAGAGAGTATTCTAATTGTCTAATTGGCAATCATACCAAATATTCGTTATTTTATAGAAACTTGAATTAAAACAAATATGATGCAATATTCATTAATATATAAATAAGTACCAATGTAATGTTAAAATAAAGACAGAAGCAATTGAATAAGTTATGTCACAGCTGTCTGTAGATAAGGTTCAGGCACAGTACTGACTATCTTATAAATTTGTCATGCTGTTCTAGTAAAAGCATCTTGGCTCTTGCACCTTTAAAAAAGTCTGTTAGTCTGAGTTAGTACTTTTTATCAATATATTAGTATACTAGTCTCAATTAAACCACAACAACTCTTCATGCTCTAATAATTTCATAAAGATGTTTACTCAATATGTATAAGGGTATAAACTCTTGATGTTGGTTATTTTCTCAGATCTAGATATATATGTTGTTGTTTTCTGTTTCCAAACAAACCGAAAGTATAAAGCAGCCGCTTGTAGCATTTAAAATTACGATACGTAATTGCATTCAATAAAAATAATCATTTATCAAACAAATAATTTACAGAAATTATTCTAATTTAAAGTATCTTTTATAATTATTTCTTGAGCTTATATTAGTTGTATCATCAATTTTGTACATGTCGTAAGCGACAAAATGGAAGTCACACGAAAAAGTGAGAGGGCTTTTCAAATCCATATTTTATAACTTTAAAACCAAGTAATCGAAGAATTTCCCTGTCGAACCATGTAGTAAAAAGATTAAATATTACTTTGTCAGCAGAAATTATTTATTGTCATTGTCTGACAATTATGTGAAATGTAGTGTAATCATAATTATTCTGTCGACTACAAAAAAAAATCATTCAAAACGTTTTTCTACATGTTCTATTAAAGACGTTTCGAAACCATTCGGCCTTATGTCGTTTCGGCCATAAACCAGATCGTTTCGGTCAATAATACTTGTTTCCTCTATTTTCTATCATAATTAAGAAGAAAACAAATATATATTTATGTAAATGAGATATTGTTTTCATAAAAAGGATAAGTATCAGGCATAATGCAGAGTATGGAAATGTCACATTTAGAATTTTTGGGACCTTTTATAGCTGACTACTCTGTATAGGTTTTGAGTAGTGTAAACTTGAACTTATACTTGTCATTAAATTATGCAGGAATATATAAATTCTCAAGCCATTTCGAACATTTAAATTATTTTACAGGATACATCAATTAATTATTTTGGAAATGTCCTCATAACCTAAATTTCAATTCATATAAATTCTACTTTTAGAGTTTCTATTTCAGATTTTAGAGAAGTTTTGCCAGATGTTGGTAAAGCAATAAAAGAATGTTGTTTCATTGCAATAGATGGCGAATTTTCAGGTAAATTCATAACTGAAGCAAAAAAATTTGCTTGTTTTTGTTTATATTATGTTAATATCTGTAATATCGAAATAAAAAAAAAGAACTGAATTACAGAAATCCCTTAAATTTTACAATAAGTTAGTTTATCATGTTTATGTACAGCTCATTCGAAAACAACAATAAAAAATATAGGTCACTGATGAGTTAAATAAGATATTTCAATTTTAATGCCAAAAAATGGCATTTTTGCACCAAAATGAGATAATTTGGAGCTTTTTAAATAATATCAAAATTTTAAAAGTCACAGAGGGCTAACACAAATTTATTTTTATGCCCCACTTACGATAGTAGAGGGGCATTATGTTTTCTGGTCTGTGCGTCTGTCCGTCGTACCGTCCGTCCTTCCGTTCGTTCGTTCAGGTTAAAGTTTTTGGTCAAGGCAGCTTTTGATGAAGTTTAAGTCCAATCAACTTCAAACTTAATACACATGTTCCCTATGATATGATCTTTTTAATTTAATTGCCAAATTAGACTTTTGACCCCAATTTCACAGTCCACTGAACATAGAAAATGATAGTTCAACTTTCAGGTTAAAGTTTTCAGTCAAGGTAGTTTTTGATTTAGTTGAAGTCCAATCAACTTGAAACTTTGTTCACATGTTACTTTGGATATGATCTTTCTAATTTAAATGCTAAATTACATTTTTTATCCCAATTTCACGGTCCACTGAACATAGAAAATGATAATGGAGTGGGGCATCCGTGTACTATGGACACATTATTGTTTTGGAATAATTTTTGGATCATATGATAAAGTAACAATAAAATTTGTAAAGAAAAATTAAAGTTTAATTTTTTTCAAAAAATCTTGTAACCCTGAGCCTCCTTAAGCATGAAATAGACGTGATACATTCATAAAAGTCATGTGCTTTGGGTTTTTTTACAAATTGTAAATCAAAAGGGAACAGTCAGAATTAAGGTTTATGGATCCTCAAACTAGTTGGTATGAAGTGTGTTGACCTAGCCATTGTTTATGTAGATATCACCTAGACAAATGTAAAAAGAGAATAAAAGGAATTCATTTAGAAAAAACAAGGAATAATTATGACCAGTATTGATTAACATTTTGTATTTTGAAAAAGGTTTGGATGCAGCAAACCACAGCCACATTGCACCCTTTGATACACATGAAGAGAGATATGGTAAAGTTAAAAAGGTAATAGTATTTTCATGCCAAAATAATTTATAAGAAAAGTACTTACTGTACCTTTCATGATATTCATGATATTCTTGTCTACATACACATGATACACCACTAAAAGGTGAATTAATTGGAAAATATTTTCAAATGATATTCTTGTCATCATACACATGATACACAACCTAAAAGCATGTGAAGAAAAATCAAAACAGACTTTTGAAAGCATTTTTTTCCCAGTAAAATGTTAATTAAAACTAACAACCACCAATCATCTCTTTTTGCCTATAATCTTCTTTCGTCCTCACTCTAATTATACCCCCGCTTTAAAAAAGGGGGGGTATACTGTTTTACCTCTGTCTGTCCCTCAGTCCGTCCGTCAGTCAGTCCGTCCCATGAAACTTTCGTCACATTTCAGGAACTACACATCCACCCTTTCTGTAATTTGGTATCAACATTTATATATGTCACCCATACTGTGTGATGCGTTTTCAGATTCATCATTCATCGACTTCCTGTTTACCGAACACTTGTATGATTTTACACTTGGATTTCTGAAATTTAGTTTCAGGGTTTATCTAGGTCAGCTATACCGTGTGATGCGTTTTCAGATTGATCACTTGACAACTTCCTGTTTACCGAACACTTGTATGATTTTACACATGATAGCCAAGTTGAAAATTTTCGTCACATTTTTCTCAGGAACTACAATACAAGGATTTCTGAAATTTGGTTTCAGGATTTATATAAGTCAGCTATACAGTGTGATGCGTTTTCAGATTCATCACTCGACAACTTCCTGTTTACCGAACACTTGTATGATTTTACACATGATAGCCAAGTTGAAAATTTTCGTCACATTTTTCTCAGGAACTACAATACAAGGATTTCTGAAATTTGGTTTCAGGATTTATATTAGTCAACTATACTGTGTGATGCGTTTTCAGATTGATCACTTGACAACTTCCTGTTTACCAAACACTTGCATATTTTTACACTATTAATATTATCCACTTGCGGCGGGGGTATCATCAGTGAGCAGTAGCTCGCAGTTTCACTTGTTATGAGCTATATTCTGTTACATTGTGAATTGTAGAAAGTAAAATAATTCTATATATTTCAATTTCCTTCTTCAAAAAACATTTGTTTAATTGATTTTTGTAAGATTTTAAAGAAGGAATATTCATTTATAAATTGGAAAATTAATGATTAAAATTTATCTTATGATATTTCAGAGTTGTAGTGATTTCCTGATGTTCCAAGTCGGCATTTGTACTTTTAAATTTAACAAGAAAACAGAAAGGTAATGAATATAATATATGTTTTACAGAAGTGACAAAAACAAAAATGTAGTCGTTGTTGAAAACACAAGAGGAAAATGTATCTTTATTTCAATGACCAATAAATGATAACTATTTTGTAAATAATAATCAAAACCATCTAGAGGATGATTATGAGGATGCAAAAGGATACTGATTTGAAAGATTGACTGTAGAAAACATGGACATTCTTTATATGTTGCTACTTAAATTTTCTCTGGAAATATTGGAACCACTACTGAGTACTGACTAGCATGACAAGAAAGCTCAATTATTTTGTTTAGGTCAAATTGAAAATGTGATATTTTCAAAAGAAAAAGTAAATAGATGATTTTATTCCTTTATTTTGTAGGTATGAAGCCAGACCATTTAATTTCTATGTGTTTCCTCGACCACACTCTAGAGTAGCTCCTGACCTCAGATTCTTATGCCAAGTATGTTGTGTATAAATCAAATATTTAACTGTACTTAATATATAGAATACTTTAGCTAGGCTCCTTCTGTAAAAGATCAAAAATATTCAGCAATGGTTAAGACAATTTTATGTTCCATTGTCATGATTGAGGTTAATTATATTAATTAGATGAATTACAAAGTAGTTAGTTAATAATAAGTGTTATTGAAACTCTGCACTAGAAACAATTTTCAAAAGATTTAAGCATTTTTAGATAAATTTCCTTTCCTTAAGGAACTTCTTTGGTCTACAAGTTTTCCTAATTCAGACACATTTAAAAAATAATTTGAATGTAATTTTACTTGACAATTACCAACTGATCAAGTTTAAAGCAACTGAGTCATGCTTTCTGTGATCTTCATATGGAAGTTTTTAGTGAAACCAAGCTTGATATTCAAACATAAAGCCAATATTGTATAAGTAAATATCTAAAGTAAGCAGATCCTTTAAATATTATTTTTAATAGGATTCAATAACACCACCTTGTGTAGGATTATATAGTATTTTTTTTTTTTTATTAAATTGACATTTTTCAGTGTTGATTTGTTTTAATCAGGACCTGAAACATGTTGATAATAAATGCACCTTTTAAACACTTTGGTAAACACAATGATATCTCATCGTAATGAATGTATAGTCAAGTCACAGTAAATACTAACAAAGTTTTCTTGTTGTAGGCTTCTAGTATAGATTTCTTAGCATCACAAGGTTTTAACTTCAATAAAGTCTTTCTAGAAGGTATGTAATGTACTATAACTAAATTCAAAGATACTAAGAACTTAAAGTGGATACATTTCTATTCCTTATCATTAGTTTGATGTATGGGTAAAAAAAAATCTCATGAAAGCCAGCTCCTCTTGATTGCAGGAGGGTATGGTTTTGACTTAAAAATTGATATTTCCTGCTTTTTGACTTTTAACTTCATATTAAGGTACATGTAAAATAGACTTGTTGAACTGGAGACAGTGTGACACATCTTCTTGTGGACTATTACTTGGTGAACTATCATGCTAAAAATGTGACTTAAGGTTTTATGTTCTTGTCACATCAACATGTTCTCAACCTAATATGTATACAAAATTTACCCCTGAACACAATCTATCCATCTATCTATGTAAAAAAAATAAAAGTCATAAAAATGAAATGTTGATAAACAGAGATATAGAGATTTGGGCAATTAGGTTTTCTGGAATGTTGTTAACAAACATGTGTTGTCAGAGAAGAGTTTCATGTTATATAGCTAATAATACTCTGATAGGGACTGTGGATTTATTATTATTTCGATACCAATTTTCATCAATTTCACAGGTTCATGTATATGTGAAATTACAAATTGAAAGGATTAACAAAGTACAAATTTCTATAGTCTTGTAAGCAGACCTTGTCAAAACAACTTAATCTAATATCAACTAATATACTATTTTCCTCTAGTCACTAACAATTGGTACTCACAAACAAATGCATGAATCGAATGCAAAGTATTATAAAAATGAATCTCTATTCCTGGTAGATGAGAAAGCTAAGGATAGATTTTATTTATTTGTTGTATTTGTCCTAGGTATATCATATCTGACACCAGAACAGGAAGGAAAATTAAGAGAGGTTTTAGCACAGAAACATGGAGAGGTTTCATTGTTTTCATCGCCAGCCTTCACTACTCCAGGGACAGACGAACAAGCAGGAGTAACTAAAGGTCCTATACATATACCAGATGAACAGAAAGCATTCATTAGCAATAATTGGTTGGTTTTATATATAAAGCATTGTTATCTGCAATCAAATATATTGTATTTAGTTATGCTACAAACAAAAAAGGGAAATTTCTCTTCAACAATGTGTATTATCATTGGCTGTCATTTTTTTAGTATTGTAAAAAGTAAAGGGATCCGTAGTTCTCATTTTTTACAGATTATCAACATTTTTTTTTTGTCATGCATGGATTTGTTATAAGATTTCACAATGTTTTTGATAACTGTTTCTGAAAATGATGTTTCCAAATAAACAACCATGTGTCTTCGATATGAAAATTGAAATATCAAACCTAATATTCATATTGAAACAATTTCTGCTTGTGATGAAGATTTTTTTCTTGAGGAAACATACTGATGGCTTTAAATTACATAATGGAGTCTGATCAAACTATTCTTTTGTCATTGTCGGGATAGTGTCAAGGGCTGAAAAAGAATTTCAGAATTAATCATGTAGTTGGCTTGTTCAGCTATGTGCCTATGGTCATTTATGTTTTGAAATTCTCTTTTGAACAATATGATTTGATATTGATGTAATTTATCATGAATGAGGTATTTTTTTTTGTTCCAGTGAGTTTATACAGAAATTTATGGATGATCCTGCAAAAAACACATTGAATTTACCACCCAGTAATGGTTTCCAGAGAAAGTTACTGTACCAAACTATTAGACAAAAGTAAATATCCCTGAATTTTTTATGACTTATATGTATGTAAAACCTCAGCCTGACTCGGAGAAGAAATAGACTGTAAGGAAGTACATAACAACGGAAATTACAATTTTTAAATTTTATGCTTGTGAAGCCCTTTTTAGCTCACCTGGCCCGAAGGGCCAAGTGAGCTTTTCTCATCACTTGGCGTCCGGCGTCGTTAACTTTTACAAAAATCTTCTCCTCTGAAACTGCTGGACTAAATTTAACCAAACTTTGCCAAAATCTTCATTAAGGTATATAGTTTAAAAATTGTGTCTGAGGACCCGCCCAACCAACCAAGATGGCCGCCATGGCTAAAAATAGAACATAGGGGTAAAATGCAGTTTTTGGCTTATAACTCAAAAACCAAAGCATTTAGAGCAAATCTGACATGGGATGTCAATACATGGGATAAAATTGTTTATCAGATCAAGATCTATCTGCCCTGAAATTTTCAGATGAATCGGACAACCCGTTGTTGGGTTGCTGCCCCTGAATTGGTAATTTTAAGGAAATTTTGCTGTTTTTGATTATTATCTTGAATACTATTATAGATAAAGATAAACTGTTAACAGCAATAATGTTCAGCAAAGTAAGATTTACAAATAAGTCAACATGACCGAAATGGTCAGTTGACCCCTTTAGGAGTTATTGCCCTTTATAGTAAATTTTTTAACCATTTTTCATAAATCTTAGTAATCTTTTAAAAAAATCTTCTCCTCTGAAACAACAGGGCCAAATTAAACCAAACTTGGCCACAACTATCATTTGGGTATCTTGTTTAAAAATTGTGTGGCGTGACCTGGCCAAACAACCAAGATGGCCACCATGGCTAAAAATAGAACATAGGGTAAAATGCAGTTTTTGGCTTATAACTCAAAAACCAAAGCATTTAGAGCAAATATGACATGGGGTAAATTTGTTCATCAGGTCAAAATCTATCTGCCATAAAATTTTAAGATGAATTGAACAACCTTTTGTTTGGTTGCTGCCCCTGAATTGGTAATTTTAAGGAAATTTTGCTGTTTTTGGTTATTATGTTGAATATTATTATAGATAGAGATAAACTGTAAACAGCAATAATGTTCAGCAAAGTAAGATTTACAAATAAGTCAACATGACCGAAATGCTCAGAATCATTATTAGGCTATCTAGTTTAAAAATTGTGTTTTGTGACCGGGAAAACCAACTAAGATGGCCGCCATTGCTAAAAATAGAACGTAAAATTCAGTTTTTGGCTTATAACTCAAAAACCAAAGCATTTAGAGCAAATCTGACATGAAGTAAAATTGTTTATCAGGTAAAAATTTATCTGCCCTGAAATTTGCAGATGAATCGAACAACTCGTTGTTGGGTTGCTGCCCCTGAACTGGTAATTTTAAGGAAATTTTGCTGCTTTTGGTTAATATCTTGAATATTTAGATAGAGATAAACTTTAAAATACAATAAATGTTGGCAAAGTAAGATTCATAAATAAGTCAACATGACCTAAATTGTCAGTTAATCCCTTTAGGAGTTATTGCTCTTTATAGTAAAGTTTTAACCATTTTTTTATAAATCTTAATAATCTTTTACAAAAATCTTCTCCTCTGAAACTACTGGGCCATGTTAAGTATAGATAGAGATAATTGTAAGCAGCTAGAATGTTTAGTAAATTAAGATTTACAAACATTTACCATCACCAAAACACAATTTTGTCATGAATCCATCTGCTTCCTTTGTTTAATATTCACATAGACCAAGGTGAGCGACACAGGCTCTTTAGAGCCTCTAGTTTGGTCAACTTCCATTATAAGCCCTCAAAACCATAACTTTTAACAGCAAGAATTTATGGCTATTTGAATACATGATGAGTATCTGACCAAAATGGACAAAATGTGAAGAGCCAATTTCATCTTTGCCAGAGGGATTTGCAACCTTGGTTTCTTAATATTTTCTATTTTAAAAAAAGGCGAATTAGAAAAAGTTTTATGTTTTTATATTTTATATTTTTCCTGTTGTTTCAGGTTTTCAGGTCTTCACTTGGAAACAAAAACAGGAGAGAAAAAAGAAAGATTTATTGTAGTAACAAGAGTTAAAAGTGAAGATGATTTAAAGAAGAAAGAAAAAGAGAAACAAGCTAAGGAAATTGTAAGAAAATATGACATAGTTACTGTATATCTGTTAAAGTGTCATTTTTAAATTTCTACAGGTTGCTATATTTATGCCCCCTCCATTAGATGGTTGAGAAATATAGTGAAACCCATGTGTGTGCATTGCGGTTTGAATCATCTTAAGGGCATACGATACAGTTACAGGGGAGGTAATGACGTTGCTAATGTAAATGTTATTTTCGCGACTTCAAACTTTGACATATTGGGAAAAGATTCATTTTTTGACTGATTTTTATCATCCAAACTGATTTAATTTGAAAACGAATGCATGGACCCCCATTTTTGAAAACAACATTTTGTTTCTATTTACCGGGAGGTTATGTGGACCAAATTTTATAAAACTGTAAATAGTGCAATTTTTTTAATTTCTGAAAAAAAATGCATAAATTTTAAGAATATTTATAAAAAACAGAAATTACAAATTATTTAACAAAAAAAGCAAATATACCAAATTTCGACCTCATTTAACTCAAAAAGTAGTACATGAAGGTATATTTTTTATTTCATATTTGATTTAATCAGGTAAAAAATGGCCTTTATGCAATTTTTCATCACTTGTAAACACGGGATCAAAACTGTATTGTATGCCCTTAAGGTTTATGATCCCTTCTGTAGCTATGTTATTTCGAAAAAGATGATGGATAATAGAAATGGGCCATTGTATACATATACTAAGGGGAAACTAATTGCAAAGAAATGTTTTTATTGTTTCATTGCATTTAATAGAAAAACAGGATATTGTGGCCAATAAAACCAAATTTTGTAGAAAATCCACAGACTTTAAAAAAGAGAATTTTGTTAATATAATCAGAACATAGATTACTTACTTGTTTTTTTATGATGTGTAATCGTTTATTGTTGACAAAGAGTCAGCCTTTAAATTCAAAAATACCTTGTGCTGAGTCACAAAAGTCGAGTAAACCCCAAGGGGTGTACTTGAGTTGATCCATATTTATATTTGATTTCACCAATATCTAAATTTATAATAAAATTGAGAATCGAAATGGGGAATGTGTCAAAGAGACAACAACCCGACCAAATAAAAAAACAATAGCAGAAGGTCACCAACAGGTCTTCAATGTAGCGAGAAATTCCCGCACCCGGAGGCGAATTTCAGCTGGCCCCTAAACAAATATATACTAGTTCAGTGATAATGAACGCCATACTAATTTCCAAATTGTACACAAGAAACTAAAATTAAAATAATACAAGACTAACAAAGGCCAGAGGCTCCTGACTTGGGACAGGCGCAAAAATGGGGGGGGGGTTAAACATGTTTGTGAGATCTCAATCAACCCTCCCCCTATACCTCTAACCAATGTAGAAAAGTAAACGCATAACAATACGCACATTAAAATTCAGTTCAATAACCAAAAGAACCAAAGAAAATAAACAAAATGACAATAATACATAAATAACAACAGACTACTAGCAGTTAACTGACATGCCAGCTCCAGACTTCAATTAAACTGACTGAAAGATTATGATTTCATCATATGAACATCAGGCACAATCCTTCCCGTTAGGGGTTTAGTATCATACCATCATAACATATATAAGAAGAACATAACCCGTGTCATAAACTTGTTTAAAGGAAGTCATTGCTAGCACTGCATGCAATAACCCTCTATCTACAAGGCACCAAATTGCCAAATATGAGAGTACAAGGTGAAAGGGTGTGGATTTTCTATAAAATTCTTTATGTTTAACATTGAGTCAACACAAGGGTACATAATCCTTAAAATTAAAAATATTTCAGCGTCAAATGGACAAAACTTTGTAAAAAGCAAAAATATTGTCTAACTGACAATTTAGGAGATATTTGATAATTTATTTACCGGTACTCACCAAGGGTCCGGAAACGGTCATATTTGCCAGTCATGTCCTAAACTGAAACTATAATGTCCTAAACTTTTAATTGGGATTTAGGTCAAATTTTATTTTTCTACATTAATAATTTCGGTCATTTCGGTGAGATCGACTTTCAAAATCGCCATTTTGAACATATTTTTGTTTAATTATCGATTTCCTGTAATTAAACTGCCACTCCAATAAAGTGTTATAATCCTGAGGGCCTCCTAATAACTATATTAATGCCTCGGAGAGCTATTGGCTAATGATTACTAATCTCTTTACCTGTGTTTTTAATTCATTGTAATTCACACCTGGCAATTAATCACAAGCTCTAAACTATTATTATAAAGAAATGAAAATTCCATACCAACTGGCTTCAATATTTAATTACTCAACAAGTCAGACAATTGTCAATTATGATTTAAAATCAAATTAAAACTTGGTTTAATTTTGTAGAAAAAAATTTTTTTTTACTTCTAACACACGTGCTTTGTTTACTATGTAATATGCATGCTTGAAATTCTCTTCCACAGATTTAGACAATTAATTGTAAATTTTAAATAATTTCATCCTAAGTAAAGCCAGTGCAACTACTTTAATTAATATTTTTACACCATTAAAGATAAAATATTAAAAAGCCGATGATTTCCTGTGATTTGGATAAACAAAACTAATCCCGGAAATGAGTCCGGAATTGTTCGTTTTAGTATTGTCGCAGTACATCCGGTTTGAATTATGACTTCAGAATTGAAAGAAACGTAAGCGATAACTGAGAATATTATCGTTTTGAGTCATTAAAATCATTTTATTTTTAGACTGCTGCCTTCCCTTAATTGCCCTTGATCGATTTTTGGAAAATGGTATGACAAATCATGAAGTAAATGCGATGCAACTGTGAAACAAGTTTGTTGATGCTACGAACATGACGATCGAGTATGAGCATACTCATAATGAGTCTCATGCAGTAATGTGATTTTGGCAATCATCTTTAGAAAAGGGGTATCAACTTTTAAGTTGTATGAAAATGACGGAAATTAGGTGAAAAAATTTCCGGATCCTTGGTACTCACCAAATATTAGTCAAGACTTGAACCAACTACAGTTTTTAGACACAAAATTCAACAAATCAACACAATGATCAATTGCTTCTCAATGGATGTAAAATAACCAATGTTAACTAATTTTGTATATCCTCATCAATACAGGCTGAAATAGATGATGCTGTAGGATTTACACAAGTTATAAAGATGATTTCTCAAAGTGTAAGTCTATTATCAAAATTATAACACCAATTTATAGTCAGATGTTTGTTTTTGTTTTTATAAGAAAGTGAGAAAAAAAGAAATCTTTTTTAATAGAATGTAGACAATGTTATAAGTGCATTTTAAAACGACAATTCTAACATGACGTCCTTCAAACGCTTTGAGTACACACCCGTGGTAAAATATGAATATATTGATAGGGCTGTTCCTATTGTACTCCCACGTCATATGTATATTAATGAATGAGCTACCCGACGTCATAGAACAACGACGTCAGAATATAAGCATATTACGGGAAAATACACGCTTGTGAAACCGAAAATCATCACAACTAGAAAACGTTAACAAACGATGCTTAAATGTGATATAAGCCAATTTTTTTTTAAATATATAAGACATATAAGTAAATTATCATTAAATTCACCCAAAACTATCTAAAAACATTATTGTAAATAGTTTAGCATGTCACTTATTCAGTTTGTTCCGTTCTTTTACGCCAATTGAATGGTGCGTTTATTCATGGGAACGGCAAATATCAGCCTCTACCTAGAGCGCTTCGATCCCAAAAACATGCCGTATTTGTCCTATTAGAATCGAAATAATTCATGGGGGCTTGAATATATCTAAATTTTACCACGGGTTGTCCCTTTATGCCGATATTTTACCCCTCGCTATCGCTCAGGGTAAAATATTTGTCATAAAGGGCCAACCTGTGGTAAAATCACGATATATTCAAGCCCCCATGAATTATTTCTTAATTAAAACTTTGACTAAAATTTTATTGAATTTGATAACACATGCATTTTGACTGCAGAACAAGGCACATTTAACAATAATTGGACACATGCAGGAACCTTAATTGTGAATATATTTATTACAAAAAAAATATGTTAGTTTTTGTTTTAAATTTTTATCACATTATTTATTTCAGGGCAAGCTGTTACTGGGGCATAATATGTTATTAGATATCATCCATATATTGCATCAATTTTATTACCCATTGCCAGATGTAAGTTTATCATATAAGTGTACTCATTTTTTTTTTTTTTTTTACTTAAAATTGATAAGAAAAAGTAATTGTTTGAAAAAAGAATGTTTTATATTTTAGGGCCCAAAAATTTAAGAAGTTAGATTTATAGATTAAATTGAGAATGGAAATGGGCAATGTGTCAAAGAGACAGCAATCCAACCAAAGAGCAGAAAACAGCCGAAGGTCACTAATGGGTCTTCAACACAGCTTGAAAATCCTGCACCCTTAGGCATGATTCAGCTGATCCCTAAACGAAATGTGTACTAGTTAAGTGAAAATGGATGCTATACTTAACATATAAACGTACTAAAATTATAAATCATACAAGACTGATCTTTTTAAAGGTGTATGAGATGCTTGAATTCATACACCCTCTTCACATATATTAAGAATCATAATCATGATTTTATTTTTTACCTTACCTTTCATTTCTTTTAAGCTCATTATATCAGTATTGGACAATAGAAATTGATGTAAATTTAAATTTAATGAAAATTACACATTTGTTAATAGTCCATTTTTATGCTATTTGTTAATAGTCCATGTTTACACTATTTGTTAATAGTTCATTTTTGTGCCATTTGTTAATAGTCCATTTTTATGTCATTTGTTAATAGTCCATTTTTATGCCATTTGTTAATAGTCCTTTTTTTATGCCCACTTAGGGGCATTATATTTTTTCAGTCTGTGCATCTGTTCCTTCTTTTGTTTGTCTGTTAGTTCATTATTTGTATGTATGTTAGTTCTTTCCTTTGTGTGTGTGTCACTCTGTTCGTCTGTTTGTCCTGGATCATGTTACAGTTCTTGGTCAAGGTAGTTTTTGATGAAGTTGAAGATTAATCAACTTAAAACTTTGTACCCATGTTCCCTATGATTTGATCTTTCAAATGATGAATACTTTTTTTACCCCAGTTTCATGGTCTACTGAACATAAAAAATCATATTTGTACTATGAAAACATTCTTGTTTTCTGTCTAACATAATTTATCCAGGAGGAAACCGATAATAAATTTAAAAAAATATTGATATATCTCACATTTAAAATTACTATACCTTTGTATTTTTTTTATTTTGTTGTTTTAGAGTTATGAAGATTTTAAAGCGATGACTCACTGTGCATTCCCTAGGTTTGTATAATGAATAATGGAGCCATATTTCTATATGTTTAGTGGAAATGTCTTTGGTTTAATTTGTACAAAAATAAATTAAAAATGATACTGTAAAGTTCTAACAATATGCTTTTGAGAATAATTCCTAAGCAGAAATGGATTCATCCTTTCTCTGCCAACTAGACTTAAAATGGCATTGAATATATATATATGCACATTAAATGTAATAAAAATTAAGAAATTGTGTCTCATACAAGAAGAAAAAACCTTTCAGTCAAGGTTAAGGTCAAAAACTAAGTTCAACTGTAGAAAAAAAAATCTGCTTTAAAACTGCATTTTTGGTTAACTAAAATTGGCATGAAGTCACAGGAAAAAGACGCGGGGAAAAAAAGGTCACAAAATCCTTAGGAACAAAAGTCACAGGAAAAAAAGACACAGGGAAAAAAAGTCACCAAATCCTTAGGAACAAAAGTCACAGGAAAAAAATGCACGGGGATAAAAAGTCACAGGAAAAGAAGAAACTATATATGTTTGAGTTAAATTAATCTATAGTTTTTTAAAGCATAGAAAAAAGTCAAAATATATTTGGATACAAGGAAGAAAACCAACCATAAAAAGTGATGAACAAATCTCTTGTTCATCTTTGACATTGCTGTACATTTGTAAAAAAATTGTTTCAGTTAGAAAAGCCATTTTGGTTTAGGAATTTGTGGTGCATCAGAATTCTCTGCCCTCCATTGATATAAGCTTTATCGATATTCTAACAACCCTATCACATATAACTTGTTTACTCTAGTGGGACCTCTGTAGTGCTTACAATCACTATACTCTAGTTAAGTTCATACTTTTTATAGTCAATTGCTATTTAGAGGGATAAAGATGGCGAAGAATATTAATAATAAAATGCTTATTTCAATACGTGATTTTTTTCATTAAGCTGAAAGTTGTTGAATTTAATATAATAAAAAAAAGGAGGAATCGAAACTCAGTTCTGGCTTTTAAAAAACAGGAAACAAGAATGAATGAAAACATTATATTATTTTATATAAAATTGAGAATGGAAATGGGGAATGTGTCAAAGACACAACAACCTGACCATAGAAAAACAACAGCAGAAGGTCACCAACAGGTCTTCATTGTAGCGAGAAATTCCCGCACCAGAGGCGTCCTTCAGCTGGCCCTTTAACAAATATATACTAGTTCAGTGATAATGAACGCCATACTAAGTTCTAAATTGTACAT
Source organism: Mytilus trossulus (assembly GCF_036588685.1). NCBI lineage: Eukaryota > Metazoa > Mollusca > Bivalvia > Mytilida > Mytilidae > Mytilus > Mytilus trossulus. The sequence goes on from NC_086379.1 coordinate 78,481,703, forward strand.
ATGCTTATTTGTGTTTAAAGAGAAGTTCTGTGCCTACAAATTATTTATAGTGTTTCTTTTTATATAGAATTGTTGATACAAAACTGATGGGAAGCATGAACCCCTTTAAGGTAAGTAAATATACAGAAGAGAATTCAAATTAAAACAAAATTTTGTATACCAACTGTTTTTACAGGCAGATCTATTTATGGTTTTACTAATTCTTTTGAAGTATGTGTAAAACAAATCATTTGTGATGAATTGATGGATTACATTAACTTTAGATCCATATTTTAAATCTCACAAACTTTAGATTGAGAAAGTACATGTATAACTTATTTGAAAGCAGCTAATACATAAGATAGAATTTTAAGGAAAAGTCGGATTCTATGGTAAAAATTATTAAATAAACTAACAAATTTTTACACAGATCTGATTTCAATTCTTTTAATGCACATCTAGCTATTCTAGATATTTGTCAGACCATTTTATTGATATTAGATGTAAATAGGAATGAAGGATTCCATATATGTGGGGTTTTTTGTATACTATCTCTAATAAATTCTTGTCAGACTTCAAACATCAACTAGATTAATTTAACATTCCATGATAATACTTTTAATCTCTAATTTGTGTTTCAGGAAAAAATTCCAAGTACTGCATTAGGTGATTTGCAGAAGTTTTTAGAATTTCCTCCATTTTGTAAGCCTGAGGTTGGTACGTAATAATCATCATAGTTTATCATGCATGTCTTAATAATTGAAAAATCAAATATTTTTTTCTATATTGCTTGGGTTGGAGTGGATATCATCCTAAATTCCCAGAAAAATAAATGCTAAATCCTGAATTCCAGAAAATAGAAGCTAAAAATCATGTATTTTGAAATACATATATACATGTATTAGTATTTTAATTGAAAGGAAGACTATAAAAATTAACAACAATTTTAGTTCATTCAAAGTTGTAGGTAATTCATTTGAAGCTTTGAGAGTTTTGTTAAGAATTGTTTACTGTTTCCAGCTATAAATTTTACATGTGTTTAATGATATATTTCAGATTTAGCGGAAGGTTTTGGTAGCTACAACACACCAGACCAACATCATGAGGCAGGATTTGATGCTTATCTTACGGGACTGTGCTATATAAGTATGACTAACTATCTAGGTAAGGACATTTTAAATTAAAAAAAATTGAGACAATGCCTTGCCATCTGACCATATTTCACTTAATCTTTGATATGCCTTTCTAAGGTCTATTTAGAGTAGAAAATTACAGGGATTTGAAAGCAGATGAGAATTTAGAAATAATTCATTTTGATATATATGATAAGAATCAGTGATGCTAATATTTGTCTGTACATTTCCATAATCATTTTATTGCTATAGAAATTAATATGAAATTTGTCATTATAAAGTCATTAGAAATCTAAGCAAGATTAAAAGAGTGAAATTGAATAAGTGTTATTCATTTGAATTTTGTTTTTGTTTTTATAAAAGACTAAATACAAATATAATTTTAATGTACTTAATTTATTTTATTTTCAGGAACTTTACAGAAAGATACATCTGGTAGAGTTTCTCCAACTTCATCATTGTTAGATCCATATGTAAATAAGTAAGTCATGAATCCACACAAATATATGTAAATAAGTAAGTAATGAATCCACACAAATATACACAAATATATGTAAATAAGTAAGTAGTGAATCCACATTAATATACACAAATATATGTAAAAAACTGTACACAGATTTATGAGGTTCTAATTATTTAATAGTACCAGTAATGATGACTGTATCTACATTTTAGTAATGAGAATGTACCTAGGTGAAATTTCAAAAATCTAGAAACTAAAATTGACACTCTTAAGTCAGAAGAGCATTAGTTTTAAAGGAACAAAATAAGCTTGAAATATTGATACCGTATTCGGCCGTGTATTGTCCGCATTTGTGTATAGTCCGCACCCCTTCTTCATCCCCAAATATCGAGGAAAAAGTCTAGTTCGCTTGTATAGTCCGCGGCAACTTTTGACAAGATCGGGTCCGCGAACAATGACGGAAAATGTCGAATTTGTGGTATTTTTTTTTTATTTTTTTTTTGCCGAGATCGGCAATATAGTAAGTATTGTTGTTAAAGAGATGGATAGTCAGTTAAAACTTATGATAAGTTTCTGAATGGGATCTTTAAAGATATATTTTTAATCTTTGTTTAAGATTGCAACACACTAATCATTGTGGTTAAAAGATCGATGATAAATATAAAATTATGATCAGTTTGTAAAAGAGGACTTAAAAGATATGTATTTAATCTATTTTAAAAGTCTTCAAAAGATTCTATTTAATTGCTTAATTAAATCGTCTTACAGACTATCATTCTTTACTAATTAATTTAAAGTCCCAAACAATGAAAGTAAGAACTGTATTCATGTAATAAATGTTAATTAATTCAATCATGTACATTTAACTATCGGCTTATCACTTTTGATATCATTGTAAGTGGTAGCTTGCCCAAGCCAATAAACTGTTTAAAATTCTAAAAATAAATATTTGGTATGCTATCAAACAAAAGAAATTAAAGATCAAACAGTTAAGATCGAAAATGAATTCAACAGTGACTCAGACTGTAAAAACCAAGCTTATCCCTTTTGGTATATTAAATTTTTATAACTCTTTAATCTTATCATTTCTTTTATTGATTTGAAGAACTGCCTCAGGTTATTGAATTACATTCATCACTTGTCAAAAGTTGACATGGTTAATTAATAGCTTTCAACACACACCCGTAAACTCATTCATGTAAGACAATACACCTGCACAATATGACCTTTCACCTGGAAATATAGTTTCGTATACAAAATTCCACTTCTTTCGGGTTTACACTTTCAGTATTAATGGTTACGATTTACAATTAAAAAATGTCAGGTCTTGATTCATTTACGTCGATAAGTTAAGAGTTGAACACAAAAAGTCGGAATACGAAAATATTTGATACTTTAATCACACACTTTCAAAATGGCGCTTCGTTGTTTACCTGTTACACACGCGAATAATATTAAACACAATCGATCTTGGGAAGATTTCACTAGGTTTCAACTTGACTATTACGGTTTTACCATTGAAGGGTTCATCTTTCATTGATATTCAGGATTCAGGTACACTGTTGAGATGAAATGACACAAATTTGACCAAATCCGAAACAAAGCGGACATTTGATCAAAGGCTGAATTTTATGCAAATTACTAAGTCAACACGGTTAAATTGTTTATTTTATTTTAAAAAATACAAAGAGTAGTCAAGAATACAGTTGGATTGTTTATTTTATTTCTAAATAATACAAAGAGTTGTCAAGAATACATTATAACATTGACAACACATGATGTTTCTGTTTCTTGGCCAAACCTCGTTCAACATCGTATCCGAACTCTGGAAAAAAAAGGTCATGAAATCCTATAGTACTGCATAGTCCGCACCCCTTCCATCAATTTCATTCCCAGGGTAAAAAACCGCGGACTATACACCCCTTTATACGGTAAATGATGCTCCTTTTCGAGATTTTTTTTTTTTTTTTTTAAATGGCAGGAAATGGCTGATTTAGACTTTTACCTTTTATTTGTATTGGTATTATTTGGGTCTCAAATCAAAATAAAAGAATTCTAGAATCTGCTTATAAATTTTTTAATAAATAACCTTTTTATGAGCTATTGAAGACTAATATGAAAAGAAAAATGGGATTATTGGGGCAAAATATTTTACCCTGTATTGTTCACAACAGTCCGGGTGGATTTTGCTATTTTTTTAAACTATTGATTACAAATGCTAAAACTGCTTTTTTCAATTGATCGTACTTGCAATTATATACAAAAGAAATTACATGCCTACTCCTATGGTTAGGCAGAGTGGACAAACTAGAAATATTGCCCACCCAGTGCCAACTCCCACTGTGGACGAGTGGACAAAGCAAAATGGACCTGACCTGTAGTGTAGGAAAAAAACCAAGGAGTTTGAACGTCTAACAAAAATTTCTTAACCTGACTAGAACATCCTTTAACCAGAACTAAAATGTGACTTAAAAATCAGTGAAATAAACCTGACTTAAGAACATTCAAGTTTTGGGTGCACCATAAGAGCACATCCTAACGTTATTTTCTTATTTGTTCACTTCTATGTAATAACAATGTCATTATCATAATAAAAATATTATTAACAAAACAGTAATTGATATTGGCCATAGGTATATCATATAACACACAGTTTTATTATTTGTTTACAGATTGTTTCTGATGAGAATGTCTGATGCTCCATATATTGACCTTATGGGTCCTGACTGTAAGTATTGTAAACTAACAAAATTCATGAACACAGGGCCAAAATCACAAAATGAGTTGTCTGGTATTTCAATAAGGATTAACTACAACTCTAAAGAATAGATGTAGGAAGATGTGGTGTGAGTTCCAATGAGACAACTCTCCATCCAAATAACAATTTAAAAAAGTAAACCATTATAGGTCAATGTACAGCCTTCAACACGGAGCCTTGGCTCACACTGAACAACAAGCTATAAAGGGCCCCAAAATTACTATTGTAATACCATTCAAATTGGAAAACCAACGGTCAAATCTATGTTAACTGAAAAATCAAATATATTTGATATAAAAAAAGTCAGAAGAGCATTAGTTTTAAAAGGAACAAAATAAGCTTGAAATATAGATAAAAAAAAGGAGAAACATGTATAAATTACATAAACAAATGACAACTACTGTACATCAGAATGTATGAAAGCTATTATATTTAAAAGGATTATTGGTCAATTCTTTTCTGTAATGTACATTTGTTTTGGATTTTATGCCTACCACTTACTTCTTATGTTATTAGAATTGTCTCCCTTTTCCCAGTCATAATAATATGCAATATATCTCGATTTATTTGTTTAAACTGACACCTTGATTAACAGAGTTATTAATTAAAATTTGAATAGAATTTTGGAGACGGTTTCACAAAAAAACTTACAACTAAGATTGATTGTAAGTCAAAAACAATTCAGTATACTTACCATCAATTTTAGTTGTAAGATTTTTTTGTGAAACTAACTCCTGATGCTTAATGTGTTTCCCCAAAAAAAGTAAAACAAAAGTTTACTTCATATAACTGGGTTAAAAGAGATTTTTTAAAAATTATATCAGTAAAAAAAGTAGTTTTGAATAACAATACATTTTTTTTTAATAAAAATATCACAAAATTGTTTCATATTTAGCTCTCTCTATTGAATGATGTATTTGTTCCAGACCATATAAGTATTTGGACCGTATACGTATACTCGTACGGTCGGACCGTATGAGTATACACGTACGGTCCAGCTGACCATACATGTTCAGGATCATATGGGTTAAATTTAAAGAAACATTTATCAAAATCTTTATTTCAAGTTATATAATTATTATTATTACAACTAGATGGATAAAGTCAATAAGCGAACAATTGAAATTACATATTTGTTTAATTGTTTATCAGTGAGTTCTATTTTATTACTCAAGGCCAAGGTGACAATAGCTTCTACAGAGACCGTCATATTTGTTTTTAATTCACATGTTTTGATAATGCATGTTCCTTTGCGTATGTTTATTTTTGGTAAAGTTCATAAATATTAAAAAAAAATTGTCCTCCCACATTATTATGTTTACTTCAGATAACTTCAATTTCAATGAGCATACTAGTCTCAAATTCATGAATTACTGACGTGCTAAATACAGGAGATTAATAGATTTAATAGGCGTGATTTTTCTAAATAGTTGAAATTTTAAGTTTTTATTTCAATTACTGTTGAATTTTTTATACTATAAGTTATGTTGATCTGTTATATACATTTGTATCTAATAAAATTGACCAACTTCTTAATATTAGCCAGACTGTACACGTACGGTCCAAATACTCATACAGTCTTGAACATATACACACAACACCTAATTCATAGAATACCCCATGATATAACATATCAAATTTCTTTTTTTAACACTAACAATTGTTGTTTAAATAATTCTATTTTATTATGCTGATGTCATAGTCAAAACTGAAATTTGGGAAAAAAATTAGGTCTGTTCATTTTCAACAACCTGGCATCCCATCTGAATAACATTGATGTTGTACTATTTACAGATTACTTTCTAGTATTATACTAAATATTATTTTATTTACAGTAAAACTTAAACGAGAACATGTATTCAATGTAAGTTTTCCTAAGGAGTGGAAAAATGAAGATCTCAACCAGCTGTTTTCTCCATTTGGTAAATATAACTTATGTCATCGTATACCTTCATTGTGGTTCATGTGTCTATTTTGATAATTTGATTTTGTATACATATAAAAAAAAGAAGAAATAAAATAACATTAACAGTCATTCAATTACTTTCTGTGTTTTGTCTCGCTTTGATATAGTTGGGATTTGAGACTCATGCATACTGTATATATGAAGTAACAATAAAAAAAAAGATTGTGATTAGGTCAGTTTAAGGGAAATAACAAGTAATAGGTCAATGATATATGGAATGCTGTTGTATTAGCATTGACACATCTCATTTCCAGGCCAAGCCCCCCTTTTTCACTCATTCATGGTGTATTGAATTGGAAACTTTTGCTTAGTTTACACATAAAAGTTTGTTATTAAGTAAAGTTTAAGATGAAGCACTTATGGTAAAACAATGATATTTGGTATTATAGATAAATTATTAACTTCTAGTCACATCACAATTCAGTGAGAAGTTCATACATTTATATAAAGAAAACTGAATGGCCCTCATCTTGCTTCAGTCCTGGGCCTCATCTTGCTTCAGTCCATAAACATTCAAATTTTAACATATTTTGTAGGCCAGGTTGCTAAATGAACCTGAGGGTTTTGGTGAAAAAGATAATCACTGATACTTAATTTGACCTTATGTGGTTTAGGTAAATGCTGTTTTTTAAACATACATGATTTTGTCTTTCAGGTAATATTCAAATATCTTGGTTAAATGACACTTCAGCATATGTATCATTATACAGAAAAGAAGAAGCGAAAAATGGTAAGTTTTTAGACAATTTATTGACATATTTAAGGTTCAGTCACATGTCCAAAGTCCTTGACCTCATTTTCATGGTTCAGTAACCACTTGAAAAAAAAGTTCAGATTTTTTGTAATGTTGAATTCTCTCTTATTATAAGTAATAGGATAACTATATTTGGCATGTGCGTACCTTGCAAGGTCTTCATGCCCGTCAGACAGTTTTCACTTGACCTCGACCTCATTTCATGGCTCAGTGAACATGGTTAAGTTTTGGTGGTCAAGTCCATATCTCAGATACTATAAGCAATAGGGCTAGTATATTTTCGGTGTATGGAAGGACTGTAAGGTGTACATGTCCAACTGGCAGGTATCATCTGACCTCGACCTCATTTTCATGGTTCAGTGGTTATAGTTAAGTTTTTCAGTTTTGGTCTTTTTATCTGATACTATACGCCATAGGTCAACTAAATTTAGTGTATGGAAATATTTTATGATTTATATATTAGTTGGGCAGGTTTTATTTGACCTTGACCTCATTTTCACGGTTCATTGCTCAGTGTTAAGTTTTTGTGTTTTGGTCTATTTTTCTTAAACTATTAGTATTAGGGTCAACTATATTTGTTTTATGGGAGCATTGTAAGCTGTACATGTCAGCCTGGCATGGTTCATCTGACCTTGACCTCATTTTCATGGTTCATTGGTCTTTGTTTAGTTATCTTGGTTAATGTAACGTTTATGTGACAGTTGTAATAAAGCTTTATACTCAGGACTATCAACATTATATCAATGATTAGTAAAGAAGGCGAGACATTTCAGTGTGTGCACTCTTGTTTATGAAGTTGAAGTCACATCCACTTGAAACTTAGTACCCATGTTCCCTATGATATGATCTTTCTAATTTTACGGTCCACTGAACATGGAAAATGATAGTTGGAGTGGGGCATCGGTGTTCTATGGACACATTCTTGTTAAAATATTAATCCAGTTATCTCCTATAAAATAATTGTTTTATTTACATGACATTGATTCATAGGAAGTGAACATTAAAAACTATTCTGGTTTTCATAAATCAAGAGTTAAAGACTGAATTTGGTTCATTTATGTTGAACCTTGAAAAATAAAGTTTGCTCTTTGTTTTGAGTATGTAGAAATTCAGTTATTTCATTTAAATATATTTTTTAGTGATGAAATCACTTTGTAAAGATGATACAGTATACCAAATTAGAGGCTACAATGATCATAAAACAGTGATTACTACCAATGTGAGGAAAAGGCCTATGTCAGCTCCAGATTGTCTACCTCCATCTAAGAAACAAAAATCACTCAATGCTGAGTAAGTTTATTTATATGATTGTCTGTCAGTTTATTTTAAATAGTTTTGCACTTGAAACCTAGATTTGTAAAAAAAATAATTTCAATTATCAATCATTTCTGACAGTGATTGTGATAGAATGGTGTACTCAATTTATTAATCCATTTGCGTCATTTGCCATTGGGAATGCTGAACAATTTTGTCTTGTCTGCAATTAATATTTGAGAATGCATGAGTAAGGGTTGCCAATCCTGCAATGATGGAAGTGGCACATTTTTATCAACCTCTTTTTATCAAGTTTTATATTTCAGAAGGAAGAAGACCTGCATGCTTTATTTATTGTTTACAAATGCTTTTTGCTCTGATGTTGCATTCTGGGATATGTCTGTTTTCGAGGACCTCATATACATGGTCAGCAAGGTGTACATTAGATACTTTTCTCAGATACTATCCGTAATAGCTTAACCTATTTTTTGTATTGAATGATTGTTTAAGTGAAATTGTCTGTCAGACTGGGTCCATCTCATCTTGACCTCATTTTCATGTTTTTTTGGACAATGATTTTATGATCTGTTTCAGTGACATTATAGGAATAGTTGTATTGAATAATTGAAAGGTGTACATGTTCATCTGTCAGAGTTTATCTGACCTCATTTTCATGGAGATTGTATAGTTTCTGTTATATTTGTATGTGCAATGTACATTCAACAATGATTTAAAGTGCAGGTAAAAAACACTTCAGCATCAACAGCATGTGCATTCTTGTTTTTTATTTTATTCAAACTGGATGAAGATGACAGATATTTAGGATTGCATATCAACACTTTTATTTCCCAAAGGATTGCACATTTTGACTTTTTGCTTACCAAAATTACACTTGCCAAATTAAGTAAGGGTTGTTTGAGAAAGTCTCTGTGATTATTTTGAAGGCTAAAATATTTAAATATTTTGGAAGGTGGGGCGATGAAGAAAGATTTGAGTGTAATAAACAATATACATATTAAATTGTGGCTGTATAAAGACCGTTCCAAGACTGCGGTGATTTCTGGTCACTTTCTGGTACACAATGTATTAACAGTTGCTTAAATCACTATCATGAGTATTGAATTAGTACTTTTTATGCACAATCAGTTTTTCATTTATTCAAAACAGATCAGCTTTAAGCTGGCAATCAGTTATTTATTTATAACTGGATGTATCAATCTCTCAAAATTTATCAAATGTCATCAACTGAAAACACAGTCTTTCAGAACAACTATAAACCAGATCAGAATTCCATATTCCTGACTTTGTACAAAGACTACCAAAAAAAAATCAAATTTGAGTAGTTATAAAGAACCCTTCTTCAGTGGTGTAAGTCAATATAGTGTATAAGATGTGTTCATGACTTTCACACCAGGGCTTCCAAAACGGTCATATATTCCGGTCATTTGTATAATGTCCGGCAAAAGACCGGCTGGGAAAAGCATGAAACGGTCATATACTTTTTAGTTTTCAAGGCTTTTTCGGTCATTTTAATATAATTCACGATCTTTTTGACCCAACATTTTGTCTTTAACAGCCATACATTTCCGGTCATAAAAGTGACATGTTGATTAATTACTATCAAAACAACCCTTACTTCGATACTTTCTAATTTTAATCACGGCTAATTAGTTGTTGGACAGCTGAAAACTACCTGTTCAGGTGACAGGTAAACTAATTTTAGTACCGGACATCGTATAAATTAATCTGTCCATTCACAATTACTTTCGTACATTTCAGCGGTTTGTATCTAATTGATTTAGTCCAAAAGATCAAATTTATAATAAATTCATTTATAAACTTGATTTCTTGAAACATTTAAAAAGGTTTTACATGAAAAAATCGTCAGAACTACGTTGTATGAACAAGAACACGTGTGCGCATGTGCAGAGGTGGGAAATTCAATTATGCATCCTACATTTCTTCAAAATTCTAAAACTATCATTGATACCTGTACCTAATGTTCATTTCAAGTATTTTGTTGAAGAAATAACGTGGAAAGAGCTTCTTTGCTCAGTCGTGCTATGTTAACGTACACGGATTTTACGTATCCATTTATGGTCCATGTTTTACCATTGTCAAGTCAACATCCAGTTTTCAAAAATGTGACTTTAAAAACGAAAATAAAGTTCTTGACAACGTCATTATGCACAATTAAAGAGTCTAATGCAGATATGAGCATGCTGATGTGCACACTTTGAATGATGCAATGCCAATTTTAACAGTTTATGTCAGAACATCAAATTCATATCAAAGTAAAGTTTAATATCGTTTTTAATCTAATGTCAATCATTGGGATGGCCATCTGATTACCATAATTGCCTTTTGTGACTTAGTCTTGGGGATTAAAATTCGGATCAGATATAAAATGTCCGGCTGGCTCAGAAAAATTTTGGAAGCCCTGTTTCACACATGCATGTATTGTATAAATCTAATTTCAGGGAATGTTCTAGTGAAAGGTAAATTTGAGTGTGTTTGAGTTATAGTATAGCAATTTATTATTTATGTATGCTTAATTCCTTGCTTAGATTTCTGTATGCTTATATATTTTCTGTTCCTTCTATATAATTATTGTATGTTTTATATTCTACAATATGCTATTGCACAGTATTTATATGTTTTAACCATAACGTGTATAAAACATATTTGTAAACTATTTGTTTGACTTGTTCTAGGTAAAGACCATTAAGTTCACTCAGTTCAATATAGGGTTAAAAAAAATAACTGAGGATGTGAACATTATTTTGAAAGTACTTTTTTGGTAAAAGCTTTTTAAAAAGGTAAAAAGGGAATTTCTAACAAACTTCCTGTTTAATACAATATGGCATTTAAAAATTGCAGTTTCAGAAATCATAAAGAAAACAATATATGAATTATTTATGAATTTCAAAAGGACAAACAAATGTGCTTCCTGAATGATATGAATGGACAAACTTGTCAACCAGAAATACACAAATTTTTAACTAAATAGGTGATGTGAAATAAATAAGGAAAGTTTCTTTGTTTTCTTAGATTTCCAGTCAACTTCCTCTTTCAAAATTATGTAATTTGTTATCATGTATGAATATAATAATAATAAAAAAAGATTGAGCACTGTAAGTGCAGACAACAATCTAATCACTTAAGTGCAGAAAAAATTGTGATAACTTTAGTGCAGAAATGTCAGTTGTACTTTCCTTATAATGTAAAAATTGAGTTGTATGACTTAAAATATCCATTTTACTTATAGTTTTTTTGCAACATACAGAAACCTATAACAAATTTATAACACATCAACATGATTGGTATTGCATATTTAGATATAAATGATGAGTTTATAGGCCAGACAAAAATGGCCTTCTTATTTTTTTGTCTTTATTTGAATGTGTAATGTGCATTGAAATTGCTTTAATTTGCTAAAACATGCATATGTCATTAACTAACTTTTAAGAACTTCAGTATGTCAGAGTTTCCCCCTTACCATTGAAAGACAGTTTTACATTCTGTTTGGATATATTTAACCCAACTGTAACACTCCATACGTTCATGTTTCAAGTTAATATCTACTGATAAAAAAAAAACAAGAAAATAGGTGCACATTGAATTTTATTTAAATGAACAGCTGTCATAGTTACCTTATTTTGTGTGACCTTGTATCATTTTAAGATCTTAACTCTAATTTTAAGTTAAAAGGTGGTGAATTGACAGAATTTGATATTATTAAAAAAAAGTGTTTTTCACTCATTTTGCTGGCAATAGAGTGTAGAAGTAAATAGTAATAGTAATAGAAAAGCTGATTGTTGTTTTTTTGTGTATTTTTGTTGTTTGTTTGTTTGGTTTGTTTTGTGTTTAGAGGGGGGTAATCATGTGAGTCAAAAAAGATAAGACATGAACTCTTTTCTTTTGGTAGCACTATCAGCGTCTACAATTCAATTCATGATAAGGCATTAGCGGATTCAGAAGGGGTTCCAGGGTTGGAACACCCCACCCCCCCTTTTTTTTTGGCTGATCAATGCATTCGAATGGAAACATATAGTTGGAACCCCCCTTTTTAAATTGGCTGGATCCCCCCTGTTAGGTCAGTTTAAAACAAATGCTTTTTAGTGAATTATTAGTCAATGTTATAGAGTATGCATTTATCTTTGAACTTATCTATATAATTAGCCACATAAATGATGCCAATGATTAGAGAAATTGATTAGGAATGAGTAAAACTTACAGTTAAGAAGTTTAACTGACTTGTCAAATGTTTCAGTAATGGAAAATTCCTGTATTCTCACTGTTGAGAATTTTAGTCAATTTTATTATAAACTGGTTCATTCCTTCAGTTTTTAGACAGATATTTAATTTTTAGACATACATTTTAGAAGAATAAATAATATAAAAAAAGAACTTTCCTGCAGAGAAAATGAAACCACTGTTGATTTTGTTTTCACTAAGTTAAAATTCAAGGTTCTTGCATATTAGAAAAATCTATTTCCCCCCCTTGCTATAAAGTAGCAGAGTATATACAGTTTATGATTCATCTACCAGTCAGTCATTCTCTCTGCCCTATTATCTGTTGGTAATTTTCATTTGTGCAGGAAAGTGGTTTCTCTTTTTATGTCACTTGGTCAAAGGTCAAGGTCATAGTAGCCAAAAATGTTCAGAAAATTGGGATTTCCATATATAACTTGAATCAGTTTTGTTAAATGCTCATCACACTTAGGTCTGTTATTTCTCCTTTTAAGAGGAAGATCCTTATTGTTTTTGTGGGTCAAGGTCTCAGTAATTATAAATAGTTTGATGTTCTAAAATTAAAAGGACTTTAAAATAAGATCAAATACCCTTGATAAGGCATCAGATATCTATTTACATATCAAGCAGTTATTTTTGTAACTCCCTAGCCATAAATACATGTATGTCATTTCGTTGAATTTGATGAAATAACAGTGAAACTTGCCCTACATTTACTATTTCAAAGAAGTTTTGTAGAATTAGGTTTTACAGTCTTTTTAAGCATGTCATTAAGTTGATAAACTGATTTAATAGTAACTATTTGATTACATTTTAAACATGCAATATGAAGACCAAATCTTAAATCTACATGCTTAATGAGCTTTGAAAAGTCATTAGAAATGGTGTTAAATGTTGTTTACATGATAGGAGGTCTTAAAATTTTACCCTTGACATGTTCTGATAAAGTGCAGAATAGAAGAATAGAAAAATATATAATGATAAATTTTGTTCAATTTTCCTGATCTTAAGGAAGCATGACGTAGAGAGGACTTTTCTTAAGTTATTTACAGTTTCTTACAGTTAATGAAATGGAAATTCTTGGTAAAATTCGGTTATGTGTATTTCCTCTCGCAAATATTCCAGAGGTTTTGTATGGGTACCAAGCTATTACTTGTGATTTACCAATTTTGTGATAACAGTTATTATATTCAGTTTTAGCTAAGTGTACAATGCATCTGTTAATATGAATGTGCATACACACCCAGTTTCTCGATAGAATAATGAACCAATACATAGATCTTCTTCCTCACGTGGACGCTAGTTTTTAACCGACACGATATGAGAAAATTATGTAACAATCAACAGATAACCTTTGAAAAGTGCAATCAAATGTTACTATTTTCTACATTTAGAAAAAAAGTTTAATTGTTTAATTTCAGACATTTATGGTTTTCTTTAATAGGAATATGTTAATTTAAATCGTTAGTTGAATAACTTTAAGACTTTACAAAAAAAATAATGGTATAGAAATACTTTTTTGAATAAGATCAAAGAAATATATTTCTATCTAAGCTAGTCAAAAGAGATGTCAGGTGTGACATTATTTTGTGTTCTATTGCAATTACATGTCCATTCTTATTGGATTAATTCTTGTTTTTACTTTGCCTTGTTCTTCTGCTTTGTTCATGTTCGTTTTTTTTACGACCATACTATTTTTGTTGTAATATGATTGCATGACGTTGTTGTTGTCTACATTTGGTTTCCAGAATATTATGGAAGTTGATGTGCAAATTTTGTAATAATGACTAAGAATGCATTTCAAATGTTTAAAAGTCATAATTTATACTTCCAGACATTGGGTACATGTGCACCAAAGATATTAACTCATGTGGAACAAAAAAGAAAATGATATCTTGAAATGGCCATCTAAAAAAATATTTTTATCATTGCTGAAAAATCAACTTAAGATAGTTTTATACAATGTTCCATGTAGATAGGTTTTAACTATAGTCCATGTTATGTGATAGTTTAAAAGTACATCCATTTCCTGAGCAAATCTAAATGCCAAATCAATATTTGTCATTGTTTAGTGGTAATTCTAGTACATGCAATTAAACTGATATATTATTGCACAATCACCTACAGCTAAGGTACACATTTGCTTTATTATTACTTTATAGCCACAAATCTGTAAAATTTTGTATTTATGTTTCACAAATGCAATCTTCTTTAAAAAATATTATGATAGACTTCTCAAAATGAATTTTATTGATTTTTTTTTGACACCATTCAAATATTAATCATGTCTTTCAGAAACAATGATTTTTTTTTAATTTTTTAGACTAAATGAAAGATTTATCAGAAATATCTTATTACTGAAAGCATTACATAAGAATGTGTTTTTTCTATGTCCATAATATATATAATGATGGGTTAGACAAACAATGAGTTGCCAAGAGGACAATCACAAACATAAGTTACAAGAAAGACATGTCTTTTAGAAATAGGATGAACAATCATTTATTATTTCATATCAGTCTCTTATTTGATAACAGGGGGCCACATGATGTTCTTTATTCTAAAGTAATATTTTCTATCAGTTTTTAACAGAAAAAAACAAACCAGAAACCAGTCATTAACAGACTTTTACATGTTAATGACCATTGGGGTGTGGTTTCTCTGTTTAGAGAGATGCCCTTTAATAAAACATTTTTCCTGTTTTCAATTTTATATTGAAGTTGTTGAATTATTTACCATATGTTTCCATTTATTATAGAATTATAGAAAACTTTATTTTGTTTTCATTTACTGAAAAATTGCACTGAAATGAATGGAAATGACTATAAATTATCATTTTGACTGGTCTTCACCCTTTTATATATAAATTGCACAATAACTGAGTTTGTTTTGAACAACTTGAGTTTATGAGAATTTTGAAAATCATTGTTTCTAAATGAAATAAACATAATAGTTATTGAAGAACTGGTCATTATTGTGATATATGGACTGCCCATCCAACTCAGTCATAATTGCTGTCTTAGTTAATGCCACTGTACTTTCAGCAGTCCATATATCACTAAAATGACCAGTTTTTCAATTACTTTTATGCACATGATTCTTCTTTTTTTAAAATGAAGAGAGTCAAATAAACCAATCAAATATATAAGATACAGAACAGTCATGTTAGGAAAAATACAAAATGAAAAAAAAAGGGTCAGTACACAAAACGTCCTTCTTCTATGATAATGAAAGGGAAACAAGCAAGGAGTTGCCAATAAGACAATCAAACACATATGTTAAAGGAAACTTATGGACAAGGAATAGGATGAAAAGATAAATGAAAGCAATCTTGAAATTTCTAAACAGGCTGCAACTGCACAGAAATAATGTGGTTTTTTTTAGGTATTCCTCCAAACATTTTACACATTCATCTGCAAGGATGCATCTTTCTGCATAACAATGTAAAACACTTTTATTTATAGGGTGCATAAAAAAGAAGATTGTTTTTCAACATATTTTTTAAATTTTACAATGATATTAAAAATAGGAATAATTCCCAAAATGTTGTGACAATGCTTAAGTGCCAGTCTTTGTAAAACAGGGCTGAAAAAAAAACCCACCTACCTAGCCATCCTATTTTGAAGTAACACTCATCCTGAGTTAGAAATGGTATGTCTTAAGTGTCTGAGTATCTGGTAACTATAGAAATCTTTAGATAAACTTTAGTTAGAATGATAGCAAATAACAGAGTTAGCTCCCCTTAATTGTTAATTTCTAGTGCATTGTAACACAATTTTATCTTCAATTACCAGATCAGAACATGGAAACAATGGTATATTTTTGCATCATTATACATTTTGTACATAAATTAATGTCAAACTGAGTGAGTTTTTGTTTGTCATGTTTTCACCACTGCCTGATTCTTATGTAGACCAACACTTAACACACTATTTATTTAATGAGCACAAAAAAGAGGTTCTCAATTATACACCAGACGTGCGTTTAATGGATAGAGACCAATATTATTTTATATCTGTTCATGTACAAAACAAGTCATCTAAAATATTTGCAACAAAAAAAAACAACATTTTCTTATGTAGTCTGCTTTAAACTTGCATTCAAAATTTTACCAACAAAATTTTTAAATACAGATTCAAATCCTTCAGTTTACAAATTAAAATCTTTGGGCAGTGTTAAAAATAGATCTTATTGTTAATATGTTGACTTATTTCCTGCAGCTTATTTGTTAAAATTACATCAGTTGTACTATATATATACAAGGAGCAATTACGCTTTTCCTGTTATCGGTCTTTTCAGTACGAGTATTTTTATTTATATATTGGACTTATTTTTTTCCCATCATTTGCACTTTAATACTCTAAATGTTAATTTGTTGAAACTGCTGTTACATGTATTTAAAAGTACATTTTAAATGACATATTTGTATCATGCATATTCCTTTTATCTGTTTGCACTTTTGGAAACTTGGTGAAATACCTAACAAAATATTTTTTATTAGGTCAAAAGTAAATATATTTGGTATTTGTTTTACAAGCTAAGATGAATGTTATCTGGTCTTTGTCTATCCAGCCAAGAATTTAAAGTTATCTGGTCTTTGTCTAACCAGCCTAAAATGTAAATTTACCTGATCTTTGTCTAACCAGCCAAGAATGGAAAGTTATCTGATCTTTGTCTTACCAGCCAAGATTGTAAAGTTATCTGGTCTTTGTCTTACCAGCCAAGATTGTAAAGTTATCTGATCTTTGTCTTACCAGCCAAGATTGTAAATTTACCTGATCTTTGTCTAACCAGCCAAGAATGGAAAGTTATCTGATCTTTGTCTAACCAGCCAAGATTGTAAAGTTATCTGGTCTTTGTCTAACCAGCCTAGAATGTAAATTTATCTGTTCTTTGTCTAACCAGCCTAGAATGTAAAGTTATCTGGTCTTTGTCTAACCAGCCTAGAATGTAAATTTACCTTATCTTTGTCTAACCAGCCTAGAATGTAAATTTACCTGTTCTTTGTCTTACCAGTCAAGATTGTAAAGTTATCTGGTCTTTGTCTTACCAACCAAGAATGTTAAGGTATCTGTTCTTTGTCTTACCAGCCTAGAATGTAAATTTACCTGTTCTTTGTCTTACCAGCCTAACATGTAAAGTTATCTGGTCTTTGTCTAACCAGCCAAGATTGTAAAGTTATCTGGTCTTTGTCTAACCAGCCTAGAATGTAAATTTACCTGTTCTTTGTCTAACCAGCCAAGAATGGAAAGTTATCTGATCTTTGTCTTACCAGCCTAGAATGTAAAGTTACCTGGTCTTTGTCTAACCAACCTAGAATGTAAAGTTATCTGGTCTTTGTCTAACCAGCCTAGAATGTAAAGTAATCTGGTTGTTGTCTAACCATCTAAGAATGGAAAGTTATCTGGTCTTTGTCTAACCAGTCAACAATGTAAAGTTATTTGGTCTTTGTCTAACCAGCCAAGATTGTAAAGTTATCTTTTCTTTGTTTTACCCGCCTAGAATGGAAAGTTATCTGATATTTGACTTACCAGGTTAAAATGTTAAGTTATCTGGTCTTTGTTTTTTATCAGGCAAGAATTTAAGTTATAGAATCTTTGTCTTACCAGCCACTATAAAGTTATCTGGTCTTTGTTTTACCAGCCATGTAAATTTATCTAGTCTTTGTCTTACCAGCCATAGTAAAATTAACTGGTCTTTGTTTTACAAGCCAAGATTGTTAAGTTATCTGGTCTTTGATTTACAAGCCACTATAAATTTGTCTGGTCTTTGTTTTACTAGCCATATAAATTTATCTGGTCTTTGTCTTACCAGCTAAGATTGTTAAGTTATTTGGTCTTTGTTTTACAAGTCTAGATTGAAAAGTTATCTGGTCTTTGTTTTACCAGCCAAGATTGAAAAGTTATTTGGTCTTTGTTTTACCAGCCAAGATTGAAAAGTTATCTAGTCTTTGTTTTACCAGCTAAGATTGTTTAGTTATCTGGGCTTTATTTTACCAGCCAAGATTGTTTAGTTATTTGGTCTTTGTTTTACCAGCCAAGATTGAAAAGTTATCTGGTCTTTGTTTTACCAGCCAAGATTGAAAAGTTATCTGGTCTTTGTTTTACCAGCTAAGATTGTTAAGTTATCTGGGCTTTATTTTACCAGCCAAGATTGTTTAGTTATTTGGTCTTTGTTTTACCAGCCAAGATTGAAAAGTTATCTGGTCTTTGTTTTACCAGCTAAGATTGTTTAGTTATCTGGGCTTTATTTTACCAGCCAAGATTGTTTAGTTATTTGGTCTTTGTTTTACCAGCCAAGATTGAAAAGTTATCTGGTCTTTGTTTTACCAGCCAAGATTGAAAAGTTATCTGGTCTTTGTTTTACCAGCTAAGATTGTTTAGTTATCTGGGCTTTATTTTACCAGCCAAGAGTGTTTAGTTATTTGGTCTTTGTTTTACCAGCCAAGATTGAAAAGTTATCTGGTCTTTGTTTTACCAGCCAACATTGAAAAGTTATCTGGTCTTTGTTTTACCAGCTAAGATTGTTTAGTTATCTGGGCTTTATTTTACCAGCCAAGATTGTTTAGTTATTTGGTCTTTGTTTTACCAGCCAAGATTGAAAAGTTATCTGGTCTTTGTTTTACCAGCCAAGATTGAAAAGTTATCTGGTCTTTGTTTTACCAGCTAAGATTGTTAAGTTATCTGGGCTTTATTTTACCAGCCAAGATTGTTTAGTTATTTGGTCTTTGTTTTACCAGCCAAGATTGAAAAGTTATCTGGTCTTTGTTTTACCAGCTAAGATTGAAAAGTTATCTGGGCTTTATTTTACCAGCCAAGATTGTTTAGTTATTTGGTCTTTGTTTTACCAGCCAAGATTGAAAAGTTATCTGGTCTTTGTTTTACCAGCCAAGATTGAAAAGTTATATGGTCTTTGTTTTACCAGCTAAGATTGTTAAGTTATCTGGGCTTTATTTTACCAGCCAAGATTGTTTAGTTATTTGGTCTTTGTTTTACCAGCCAAGTTTGAAAAGTTATCTGGTCTTTTTCTAACCAGTCTAGATTGTAAAGTTATCTGGTCTTTGTCTAACCAGCCAAGACTGTTAAGTTATCTGGTCTTTGTTTTACCAGCCAAAAATTTTAAGTTACCCAGCCTTTTTCTAACCAGCCTAGATTGTAAAGTTATCTGGTCTTAGTCTTACCAGCCAAGATTGTTAAGTTGTAGAATCTTTGTCTTACCAGCCACTATAAAGTTTTCTGGTCTTTGTTTTACCAGACAAGATTGCAAAGTTATCTGGTCTTTGTTTTACCAGTATAGATTGTTAAGTTATAGATCTGGGTTTTGTCCTGTTGAGTTATATATCTGGTCTTTGTCCCACCAGCATTTTTTCCAGGAATCAATTACAAAGCATATATATTGTAATAAACATTCATTTTTTCTTTTTTTCTTTTTCAGTGCTCCACCCTTTGTGTCCAGATCAATCACTCCTCCTTTATCAGAGATCATAGCTCCTGAAATCCCTTCTTATGCTGATGCTTTGAAAAAATCTGCTAAAAATGGAAAACCTAACACAAATAAGAATAAAGGTATATATCAATAGCTAAATTATTTAAAGATGAATAGTTGTTAACAATTGGAAACCAATAAAACTTAGTTCACATGGTGTTTTTTTATGGTGCACAAGCTAATACAATAATAACTTAAAAGACAAATCTGTAACGTTCTGTGAACACTGTCTTGCACACAAAAATCAATAGACAACCCTGCTATATAAGCTCTTATGTATACTTTGTAGTGGGCCACAGGTGGGGGATAGTGTATGTAGGTAATTCAAGCATTCTTAAATAGTTAACTTTTAATATAATAATAGATGTTCTAGCCTATCATTGGATAAGTTAAACATATTTTTTTGTTTTTTCAGAGTTTTCTAGTTTCAATAGTCTCCTAGTTTTATATTCAGTAATTAAACTTTATAGTTTTTAAAAAATGTGTAAAGTATTACCAAACAAGCCAAAATAAGATATAGTATAAAATGATTCATGACACCTTACAGAAGGAAACTATTGTTTTTAAGTAATAAAAAGTAGAATAACAAATATTCCGAACACTGAGGAATATTCAAAACGGAAAATATGTAGTCTAATGGCAAAATCAAAAGTTCAAACACATGAAATGAATGGATAACGACTGTCATATTCATGACTTGGAACAGACATTTTCTTATGTAGTAAATGGTGTAATAAACCTGGTTTTAAAGCTAGCTAAACCTCTCACTTTTATGACAGTAATATTCCTTTAATTTAGTTTATTTTCCTGGTATTCATTGCCTTTCATAACTTTTTTTTGCAGTACCTGGAGGTGATGGTGACGTGAAGATGTTTGAAGAACCAGAAAATTGGGGATGATCTTGATCATATCTGTCCTATTAAACTGGGGAATTGAAACAATAACAAGTGCTAAAGATAATTCAAGTTATTGTGTTGACCATAATACAATTACAAATGAAATTAAAAATTGTTGAATTGTTTAAGGCATTTTGTTTACCTTGAGTGTGAGATAGGTATTGAAATATAGACATATCACACAAGATTGCATGAAGATAATTTACCTTTCCACATTTTTGAGCTAGAGTGATATCCTGTTTGTTTTGATTTTAATAAAAATCACTGAAGGCAAAATAAGAATAATATTGGCATAGAAATACATTTAGATCTGTCCAGAGTTCATATTTTCACTTTTTTAAATTAGAACTCTGTCAACTGGTTTATTTTGACTTCATTTTAACACTACCAATGGGATAAAAGCATTTCTCAAGATGTACTTAAAATCGTTTTCATGCTTAATTTTTCGACATTAACTTTTCATAATTGGTAAAAGTTATGCTATATTTGGTGGTCAGTATGATAATCACAGCACAAGTATGACTCCAGGATGTATAAATACACAGCCACGTCTGATTTTTTTCGAGCCTTCGACTTTAGTCGAAAAAGCGAGACTAAGCGATCCTACTTTCCGTCGGCGTCGGCGTCGGCGGCGTCCACAAATATTCACTCTGTGGTTAAAGTTTTTGAAATTTTAATAACTTTCTTAAACTATACTGGATTTCTACCAAACTTGGACAGAAGCTTGTGTATGATCATAAGATAGTATCCAGAAGTAAATTTTGTAAAAATAAAATTCCATTTTTTCCGTATTTTACTTATAAATGGACTTAGTTTTTTCTGCGGGGAAACATTACATTCACTCTGTGGTTAAAGTTTTTAGAATTTTAATAACTTTCTTAAACTATCCTTGGTTTGAACCAAATTTTGACAGAAGCTTGTTTATGATCATAAGATAGTATCCAGAAGTAAATTTTGTAAAAAAATAAATCCATTTTTTCCGTATTTTACTTTTAAATGGACTTAGTTTTTCTGCGAGGAAACATAACATTCACTCTGTGGTTAAAGTTTTTAAAATTATAATAACTTTCTTAAACTATCCTGGGTTTGTACCAAACTTGGACAGAAGCTTATTTATGACCATAAGATAGTATCCAGAAGTAAATATTGTAAAAAGATAACTCCATTTTTTCTGTATTTTACTTTTAAATGGACTTAGATTTTCTTCCAGTTAACATTACATACAGTCGGCAGTTTAAGTTTTCAAAACATTAATTAGATTCATTAACTATCCTAGATTTTTACCAAACTTGGACAAAAGCTTCTTACATTCAAAAGATAGTATCAAGAGGAATATTTTTATTGATGTTTTTCCTCATTTTTTGTTGAGCCTGCGATTTACAGCAAAAGTAGGCGAGACACTGGGTTCCGCGGAACCCTTACAAATTTTGTAACTAGATATTGTTCAAGGATGCTTACCTGTTTTCCAGTGTGTAGTCATCTTTCAAGTTTCAGTCAAAGTTTGTTTTGCCTTTAAGATAACAGTCACTTACACTCATATAATTAGACACACCTTAACTAGACTGAGTGTCACGGATAAATCTTATGTAGATTAAATGTTCGTCTGGTGAACAAAAAAATAAAATCACAAAAATACTAAACTCCTAGGAAAGTCCCAAATCAAATGGTAAAATCAAAATCTGAAACACATCAAACGAATGGACAACAACTGTCACATTCCTGACTTGATACAGGCATTTTCGTGGGTAGAAAATGGTGGATTAAAGCTGGTTATATAACTAGCTTAACCTCTCACGTGTATGACAGTCGCATTAAATTTAATTATATTGACAGCAATGTGTGAACAAAACAAACAGTAACCGTAAAAATGTTGAAACTATGGGAACAGCAGTTAACATTGTGTTATCATCTCAATCACTATAAAAACTAACAATATGTGAACAAACATTTACCATTGGATGTGTCAGTACAAAACCACATCATATGTAATAAAGAAACACAAAAAGGCATACAGCCAAAGCATTTAAAAAAAATGAAGGACAAGAATACAAAAATGATCTTAAATAATAACTGCTAGGTTAATTATAAGCATGGTATATATATGATAAGTGTTAACAACCATGGGTTTGTCGAAACACTAACGTTCAATAGCACCCCTCCATGTTCAATCTTAAATGGCACGCAGTGTTTCCTTTTTTTTCATATACGTATTTGATTTGGCCTTGCAACTGTCCTGATTCGAGCATCACTGCCAAAATTCATGTAGACGAAAGTGGCGTCTGGTGTATTTATTATTACAACATTATTTCATTTATACCTACATAATACGCTTCAATGACTTCCAACCGCATTCATTCAGCTCATTCATTTCAGGAGACCTATTATTATACGACTTAATATAAAGACATGGGTCTCCTACTCATGATATGATACTTTCATTTACGTTAGTTGGTGTTGGGGAAAGACATTTGCAAACGAGGTGAATTTTGTAATTATAAATTTACTATGTGAGTATGCATCATTTCCTATTTGTCTGTGTACACGTCTTGTTGCTTTTGATATAAATCGTCGGATTTTGTCTTCCTTCTTCACTACTTATGTCCTCATTATTTTAATACTATGAAGATATGCTATTTGCTTTTTCAGTAAACACCATACTTTATAAATCCTTACAAATAACCACTCCTAGTGTTATAAGACTGTCGTTTTCGACATTTAAAATTATCCCCGTAACAACAAGATTCTGAGTGATATTCAAAATTATGTTGACAACATTTACCTTTTCAATATAGAAAATTTACAGATATCTTTTTCATAGGACGATATACAGTTGACTTTGTAAGAAAGTGCTTGTACAAAATACAAATATGCTATTTCATTCAAGTTAGTTGAAAAAGGATATATTCTAAAGGAATCAAAATAAACAAGTAAAAGTATAAAATAGTTTAGCGCTCTTCATCTTTTATATTTGAAATATTTTGGCCACGAGCATCACTGAAGAGACATGTATTGTCGAAATGTGCATCTGGTGCAGGAAAATTGGTAATGTTAATTTTATTACCAATGTTAGTCCAAATATAAAAATTTAATGCATACCAGAATGTGTTACGATATATGGTCAAATTGTAGTTGTATTAAACTTGTCATTTTTGGGCTCTTTATAGCATGGTGTTTGGTGTGAGACAAAGCTCCGTGTTGAAGGCCGTACTTTGGCCTATAACTGTTTGCTTTTTATGTATTGTGTCTTGGATGGAGAGTCGTCTCATTGGAACTCCTATCCTATCTTGTTAATTATGTAAATATAAATGATATTACAACTGATTACAAAATCAATAATGATACCAATAAAAAAATAAATTCAACGATAGTATTCTATTATATTGTTGACTTGGTACTAGTCACCTTTTAGAATAAGTTTACCAGTATCGTATATAAATTACCTGACTCTGTAATGCCCGCGTCACACTGTCCCGATTTTTTACGCCGATGGCAACACGATTATGGAAATTTTCAAAATCGGGACTGATCGTATCCAGATCGGGCTATTCGTAGTGCCATCTTTAACCATCGTAGAAACATCGGCCACTTTTTCTAGCCATCGGGGACAACTTCGGGAAGGGTTCTTAATTTTTTAACATGTTAAAAAATTCCCAAAGGTGCGCTCGATGTTGAGGGTTCGTATTGAGTTCGTATCACC
The DNA here is from genome assembly GCF_036588685.1 of Mytilus trossulus. Classification (NCBI taxonomy): domain Eukaryota; kingdom Metazoa; phylum Mollusca; class Bivalvia; order Mytilida; family Mytilidae; genus Mytilus; species Mytilus trossulus. Next base: position 78,506,342 of record NC_086379.1, read on the forward strand.
ATCCTCACCATCGTAATGTCACCGGGAATGCAACTTTGAATATCGTATTGCATTCGTGTTTCCATCGTTTCCATCGGGCAGTTTTGACATTACGATGTCTACACGAATGAATCACGAAGCTACCCGAAGGTCTTACAATAGCAACACGACTTCGCGAAGACCTCGTAATCCCGTCGTGTTGCCATCGAATAAAAGTACGAAGGCGACAAGATGGAACTACGACGGCAATAAATCCAGCTAAATGTAAGTTAATTTTCGCGCTTAAATAAAGGCAACAGTAGTATACCGCTGTTCAAAACTCATAAATCCATGGACAAAAACAAAATCGGGGTAACAAACCAAAACCGAGCGAAACGCATTAAATATAAGAGGAGAACAACGACACAACACCGAAACGCAACACACACAGAAACGGACAAAGCATCAGACAAAACACCACGAGAATAACAAATATAACATGAAAACCAAATACATGAATTTGGGATAGACAAGTACCGTGCCACGTCTTATCTCAATATCTCAAAAATAAGAGGAAACACAAACGACTCAACGTTAAAATGCAACACACAGAAAAACGAACAATAATATAACAATGACCATCTTCCTGACTTGGTACAGGACACTTTTAAAGGGAAATAAAAGTGGTGGTTTGAACCTGGTTTTATGGCATGCCAAACCTCGAACTTTTAACTTTTAAAGCGTTAACTTTTAAAGCGGAATAAAAGTGGTGGGTTGAACCTGGTTTTATGGCATGCCAAACTTCGCACATTTAAAGTGCCATGCGCGATATGCACTGGTCAGTCTAATACGACAGTTATGAAATACGTTCACAAAACATGGAGCTCATATCATATGATTCTTTGATAACAAAAAAGGCGACAGCGTTGTTATTAATTCAAATGGAACAAGAGCAGCTATTACAGGCTTAGAAAAAAGTAAAATCACAAAAATACTGAACTCAGAGGAAAATCAATTAGGAAAGTCCATAATCACATGGCAAAATCAAATAACAAAACGCATCAAAAATGAATGGACAAGAACTGTCATATTCCTGACTTGGTACAGGCATTTTCAAATGTAGAAAATGGTGGATCAAACCTGGTTCTATAGCGTTAACCCTCTCACTTTAATAACAGTCTCATCAAATTCCGTTATATTTACATGATGCGTTAAATAAACAGTTAATAAAATAGTCAAAATATGGGTACATCAGTCATCATCGTTTAACAATTTTAAAAGGGGACAATTTAACAAAACACAAAAACATCTTCTATCTACGAACACATTAATTGATTTGAGTGTCTGACGTCAGAAAATTTTATACGTCACATAAATTTGTCGTTCAATGTGCATACAAACAGTTATAAAATTTACATAGGCAATGTAATCATACAGGGTTAAAAAATAAAAAGTATGTAAGAATAAATTACAGAAATAGACCGATAGTCAAACTAGTCCAAAAGTTATAGGTAGAATTTATGAGAATCCAAAAATAGTTAATACCACTACGCGATTGAATGATTTTGACGTTTGTGGTTCAACATATATAGTAATTCATAATAGAAATATATCATAATGACATATAATAGACCAATATAACACTGACGGGATCTTTTAAACTACAGAGTCACGTAATAAGAACAAAAGATATACAAAAAGTCGCATATACAAAACAAACCACAAAAAAATGAAAGCCAATACAAATACATTGACGAGATGTATAAGTACCGAGCCATGTCAAACTGATATCACATAAAACCATTCAACAGTTAAAGTAATATTAATAATAGAACAAAGAAAATTGAAAGAACAATAAAACATGTTGTTAAGATGATAAACAACATCAGTACGCAGAATCTATACATCAAGACCATCGTGTATTATTTGAGAAGTTGATACGGAATATTTATCAACAAGGTCTTGATACCTTCCGATGAACTTTTTTAGAAAAAGGACGAGACGTTCTTTGACATATCGCTGGTTCATCAACTTTCTACTCAGACACTGATGACGTTTTACAAAGTCTGAGTAGGAGCTGCAAGCTCTTGAATATCGAATAAGTTGGGAAATATATATCCCATATGCAGGTGAAGTTGGTATATTGCTACTAAGGTGGGGGAAATTTATAATTTCAAAATTAAAATCGTCTCGTTTGTCATAGATTCTGGTACTGAGATGACTGTGTAAGTCAAATTCGAGATATAAGTCTAAAAATGAGGCGGAGGAAGCTGTGTCTGTTGTTTCTTTAATCTCTAGTTCTGGGGGATATATCAATGGAACCCAATCAGAAAAGTTCGGATTGTTTATGGAAAGAACATCATCAATATATCTGAAAGTGAAATTAAATAATCTGGCTTCTTTGATCCTCTTGTTTTTGACAAGTGTCTGGAGAAACTCCGATTCATATGAAAATAAGAAGAGGTCGGCAAGAAGAGGCGCACAGTTTGTTCCCATAGGAATGCCGACAATTTGTTGGAAAAGTCTATCTCCAAACTCAACAAATATGTTGTCGATAAGAAACTCCAGCATGCTGACCACTTGTTCTTCTGTGTAGCATGTTTTACCTTTTTCTTTGTCACTATTAACGAAATATGCCTTATGAAATCCCAAAGTAATAAATTTATATAGTATGCTACCATTTTTATGTTGAAAGGCATTGTGGATAATTTCTTTTAGGCGATTTTTCAATTTTACATGAGAAATGGTGGTATACAGTGTTGAAAAATCAAAAGTTTTGATGGAACTAATTTCAGAAAAAGACCGAGATTTAAAATTGTCTAAATTTAGTAACTGGAAATACCTTTAATATTGTCTTAAGAACCTGCAGGTAAAAAAAATGAGCAACCAATTTCCTGTGTATTATGCCATTTCAAGGAGAAAAAACAAGTCCATTTACATGACTTTGCCTTTGAACGTAAAACATGTCATATCATTACAAGGAGGAACAGTATACCAAATGTGGTTAAAATCTTTGGAAGCATATTGGTTTTAGAGTGTCCACAATGGTGATATTGCCATGTATTACAACAATGTAAATGCATTGTGAGCTGTACACAACGTCTTTTAGACATCGTATGGCCATCGCGCCATCATCGTAATCCATCGTTTAGGTTTCGTTATCCATTGTGAAGACTTCGTGATCCATCATGTAGGCTTCGGATGAGATATATCTTCTTTTTGTCGAGCCTTCGACTTAAGTCGAAAAAGCGAGACTAAGCGATCCTACTTTCCGTCGGCGTCGTCGTCGGCGGCGTCCACAAATATTCACTCTGTGGTTCAAGTTTTTGAAATTTTAATAACTTTCTTAAACTACACTGGATTTCTACCAAACTTGGACAGAAGCTTGTGTATGATCATAAGATAGTATCCAGAAGAAAAGTTGTAAAAATAAAATTCCATTTTTTCCGTATTTTACTTATAAATGGACTTATTTTTTTCTGCGGGGAAACATTACATTCACTCTGTGGTTAAAGTTTTGAGAATTTTAATAACTTTCTTAAACTATCCTTTGTTTGAACCAAACTTGGACAAAAGCTTGTTTATGACCATAAGATAGTATCCAGAAGTAAATTTTGTAAAAAAATAAATCCATTATTTCCGTATTTTACTTTTAAATGGACTTAGTTTTTCTACAGAGAAACATCACATTTACTCTGTGGTTAAAGTTTTTAAAAATTTAATAACTTTCTTAAACTAGCTGGGTTTGTACCAAACTTGGACAGAAGCTTATTTATGATCATAAGATAGTATCCAGAAGTAAATTTTGTTAAAAGATATTTCCATTTTTTCTGTATTTTACTTTTAAAGGGACTTACATTTTCTTCCAGTTAACATAACATACAGTCTGCAGTTTAAGTTTTCAAAACATTAATTAGATTCATTAACTATCCTACATTTTTACCAAACTTGGACAGATGCTTCTTACAATCAAAAGGAATATTTTTATTGGTTTTTTTCCTCCTTTATGTTGAGCCTGCGATTTACAGCAAAAGCAGGCGAGACACTGGGTTCCGCGGAACCCTTACAATTTTTTTATAAATATCCGTCTTCGGTTAACCTTCGTATGTCCATCTTTTGCTATCGTATATAATTTCGGCACCATCATATAAACTTCGTTATTCATCGTACTTGCTTCGGTCACTTTTTGGTATTTTAACGAGATCGGGACCAACTTCGTGCGAACTTACAATTTTCGCATTCGGGTGTCCATCGTATATAAAAATCGGGACAGTGTGAATCGGGCATCAACAATACCTCCGTAAAAATTAGAATGTGTTATCCCGTTGGAAATAAGTTTGCTGCAGGTACACCAAAACTTCCAGCCCAAATCTTTATTACTATGGAAGAATTTAGTAAAAAATGAAAATACTCAATAAAAGGAAGTCCGTGATATAATATAAGCAATCATTATTTATTATGGATTATTTTGATATTTGGTCAGAAACTTTATACTAACACGTCGTTCTTTGCGCTCAATCACTTTATCAATTGCAAATGAGACTGGGAGTAGTAAAATGACAAATAATTGACAACGAAAGTTTCTAATCAAATGACAAAATCAACAGCTCATACACATGAAACAAATGGATAAGAAATGAATTTTTTCGTTGCATATTACCTAAAACTTTATAGTATGGAATTTGATTTTTGATCTGCATTCCCCATTTCCATTCTCAATTTTATCCTTTCTTAAATGAGATCTAAAAACTTGACCCAAAGGATCCGTTTAAAACTTAGTTTTAAAAGTTGTTCAATTGTGAACTGTCCATTTGTATAATCAAAGTCTATCAGCAAATTCATTTCCCCCTTGATATTACATTAAAGAACATTTCTAACTTAAGCTTCCTTCTTACACGGAAGATATCACCAAGTGCAGCTTGTTGCAATTTATGTCGCCATGAGCAATACGACTGTTGCTAACTCCTCTGGAATGCCTAGCTTATCCTCTTTTTTGTTAGGTTACCGTTTCATCAATCATAAGTTTTCTCTGTAGTGATTGGTTGAATGATGTTGAATTTTGTCTTATTGATTTTTTTCGTTATTTTGACTTGACACTTTTAATTTGATGTTGGCTTGTTCTGTATCTTATCTTATAACACTGGAATTATTTTCAAAATGAATGTAAAAGAATAAACTCACCAAAGAGACCAGGATTTCCAATTTTTTACGCCTTTTCGGCTTCACATATTTAAAAAGTAAAAAAGACCGAATAAAGTATGAAGTTGAAGAGCAATGAAAGTACCATTTATCAAAATTTCTGCTTTTCGAGATTTACATTCCAGAGAATCGATCAAACCTAAATATTTGAAAACAAGTGGTATACAAGTTTGAGCTACATTGCTATATTTAAGATAATATGTGTGCATGTGGTTGTGGATTAAGTTTGTAAATGTGATACTTTTATATATTGATTGGTATAAAATGGATTTACTTTACACCCATGCTTTAAACATTTTTTTCTCTCACTTTACTGAAAATTGAATGAAAATTGAATCATTCACAAATAAATACGTCTCTGGACGTGTGCTTAGATTGGCAGAAGTTATAAATATACTCATCATAGATACCAGGACTAAATTTTGTATATTCGCCAGACGAGCGTTTCGTCTACAAAAGACTCATCAGTGACGCTCGATTCCAAAAATGTTATTAAGGCCAAATAAAGTATAAAGCCTTAGTATCTTTAAAAAAATCAACATTTTGTAAACAGTTTATTTATATATATAATCATATCAATGTTAATTCATGTCAGCACATACATAAAGAGCTGACTCAATCTTCACCAGCAGTGGCATCGACCAAGTTGTCGTAAATAAACTCATCATAGATACCAGGACTAAATTTTGTATATACGCCAGACGCATAAAATATATATATAGAATAACAAATCGTGCATATTGCAAATCAACAAAGCAAAAAAAGTATATGTCGTATTAATAATTGACATTTCATCATTGAATTTCAGTTTGTAAAAGATAGAGATAAACTGTAAACAGCAAAATTTTCGATAAAGATATACACAAAAATCAAAATGACCATAACAATCAATTGACCCTTTTAGGAGTAATTTTTTTACAATTATTTTACAATTTTTGTTATCGTTTACAAAGTTCTTCTACTGAAACTACTGAGACAAATTTAACCAAACTTGGCCAAGTCAAAGAAACTAAACAGACTAAAAGATCAGATATACAAGATCAACAAAATAGATATTTGTGTCATGGTTTGTTCTCTTCTGCAGTGCTGGCGAGTGTGCTTTGTTTGATATGCCCATAGAACAAGGTAAGCGACACTCTTGAGAGCCTCTAGTTTTTTTTTATAAAACTAATCACATCTTTTACTTCAAAACAAACAGTTATAGAAGTCGATTTTTAGATAAAATATAAGCTATACAGACGCTGTCTTTATTTTGATGTGAGATTCGAATATTTTGTTTCGAACACGATAGTGAATTGTTATATGGCAAATACAGTGTCATCTAGATGATAACATTATTCTGAACAAATTGTTAAGGTATGGCCTTATTTTCCTGACCTGACATTGAATGTCTGTTTGCTCATATTTTCATTGTATAAAAATCTTATGCGGTTGAAAGCGATATGATCATTTATAGAGTTTAAAGTGTATAGTAATTTTTAAGTTGTGGTCATTAAAAGAGGGACGAAAGATACAAGAGGGACAGTCAAACTCACGAATTAAAAATAAACTGACAACACAATGGCTAAAAATAAAAAGACAAAAAGACAAGTTATAGTACGAAAGACACAACATAGAGAACTAAAGACTAATCAACACAAAAGTCAGTTGTTTTATAGTGATTATGATTTTTATAATGTTACACGTTTTTAGCTTTCATGTGTATTTGTATGGATACATAAAGTTGTCAATATAATGGAATTATATGCAACTGTCACGCAGGTGATAGCTTTAGCTAGTTAATAACACCAGGTTTAATCCTATATTTTTTCATGAAAAATGCCTAGACAAAGTCAGGAAAGTATCGTGAGATGTATTTAAGCTTTTGTTGTTTTACATTTTAAAAAGTACAAATGTACTTTCCGTTTTGAATTTCCCTTGGAGTTTTTTTTTTTGTAATTTAACTTTTTTATGTTGTTAATCACTGTATTGAAGTGGTCATTTTGATCTGAACCTATCTGTATATGACTTTAGAAATGTTGTTACATTAGTCATGGTCATTTTGTAGAAATTCAAACTAACTTTTGAACAGAGATATTACTGGAACTTGTTATATATAAGATCCATTTCCATGCATTTATTAGTTTTTGATCGATCTAAATGATATGTGAAAAAAAAACTTTACAATGTATAGTTACTAATCATGAGTCATTATCTGTATTTAATAGTTGTTAAATCCATGTGTAGAAATGGTCATGTTAACCGGACTGTGATTCATAATGACTTGCAGGTTGTCACTTGATTATAGCATGATCTCAAATGACTACATTCATCATTTGCTTTTATCGGAAATTGAAATGACTGTCACGGTTATTTTATATTTGTTTACGTACAGAGGTGTAAGAATATTTTATTTTGACCATTACGTAAAATTAAAGTACAAACATGATAATATTGATACGAACGAAATATGAAATAAAATTACCTGACGTAATGTTGTGACACAATATAGCTGCATTGGTCCATGTGCTCTCTTAAAATTGCACAATTATTGGTTTCAGGGATATCATTAAACTAATGATAAAATTTATGACTTGCAGAAAGTTTATACATTGACATTATCTGTTTAGTGTTATTATATATCAGCTGTATTTGTACGAGGCTAGCTATGAGAAACAAGGTGTATGCGAGCTTTAAGCGAACTATTACGCCTGTTTCGAGCAGATATTCAAAGACACTAAACAGTTTAATTCTGTTTATTATTTGTGTTTTGAAAGACACAAAAACACAAGTTTTGCATTTATTTCCGATTTGAAATCCCTAGAGGCCTATGTAGTAATACGATACCAGTAATCACACATTCAGCTAAAGACGGGTTCTCAAAAAAGACTCTCGAATGGTCAAGAATAATACATCGCTCAAGGTGAATAATTATCTAATTTAACAGAACATTTAATTTCAACGGTAAAAACAAATAACAAAACATTGTCCAATTCGAAACAGGAGTGTATGAGTTGTCCTATGCTTCAGACTCGACATTCACTAAATATGCATGCTGAAATTGACATGGTTGTTTTTGTTACACAATCATACACATTCAAGTTTTGAAATCGATAGTTGTCATCGTAGAAAAGACTGCTGTTCATGTGTGTTTGTTATAAAAAAATTGGTGTGGTTTTTATTGGTCTAAAGAAATGTTTGAAAGCAAACAGAACGTATAAAAGTAATCGTGAATTCTCAATTGAGACGTCATAAGAATGCGACTTCAATACACGTTCTGATGTCACGCAGGTTCATACAACACTCAGTCTGACAGTGGGCGTAGGCACCGAGCTTTTAAGCGATATCTATATAGTATACAGATACAGCATAGCGATATATGTAGGGCTGTATCTGAATAGTAGAACACCATATTGCAGGATAAATCATTTTAATCATCTGCTGCCAACTTTTCACATTTTATTTGACCTTAAATTAAGAAGAAACAAAGAATAACTATCTTATATTAGACACTAGCATATCTTTTGATAAGATTTATGATTATAATACTATGTATTTAAAATAAAAGATGCAGTATGGTTGTCAATGACACAACTCTCTACAAGACACCAAATGACAAGGAATACACACTTATAGGTTACCGTACGGCTTTCAACAATGAGTAAAACTCATACCGCATAGTCAGTTATAATAGGCCCCGAAATGACAAATGTTAAACAATTCAAACGAAAAAAACAAATAGCATAATGTATGAACAAAACAAATGAACGTAAACATATATGATATACAGCAATCAACAATAACCCTGAATTACAGGCCCCGTTTTACTTATGAATTTATGTTAAAAGGTAATAAATCAATTTTAAGCAGATGGCAAGAGTTATGAATATGTTTTTCAACTTCTTTTGCTCGAGTAAGTAAATGTATTAAATTTATTAAATGATGATTATTGATATCACAGAAAGTTCCCAAACTTTTTTCAAATGCTGTATTCCAATTATTTCATAAGGCAAGTTGGAATATTTAATCAATGCCAGTAAGCTTGATAAGTGTCATGATTTATAAACAGATATGAGTATTTATTGAATTTACGTCCACCGAAGTGCCAATCAACGATATCTATATATATCTTGGAGCATTTCATTCTTGGAGACGTTAAGCAATCACCAATCAATCAATTTTGTGGTTTTTTTTCAATCACTTTTGTTGTCAGAAGTACCTCAGAAGATGAACAAAAATTTCTCCGAATTGCATGAGTTGCTTTTAAATGAAAAATAAACGACGTTCTGTATTTCAATCTATATGTCCATTTTTTGTGTTTCCCCTTAGACTTGGTTTGTGACCTAGATTTATTTTCGCTTTATAATCGATTTAATTATGACTATGGAACCGCGGTATACTAATGTTGGTTTTATTTATTAGATTTATGATTGGTCCATTCATCTCACTACTATTTAAATGTATCCATAATTTATGTTTATTTTGAAACGTCTTACAAGAGATAGAATAAAAAACCAAATATGTTGTAATTGAAATAAGCAATCAATGTCTGACTAGCTTTAAAAATAATTCATTACAGCACCAACATTGGTTTGATTTTGAGACGAATTTTCACAATTTTCTGATACTACAAATTAGTAGAGCTGCTGGTTATTTCTTTATTGTTTTTTTTGCCATTTGCTTCACGGTTAACATTAAAAACGTGATTCACACAAACCGGATCAAACATTTCTGTATATATATCTAGGTCACCTCAAATCACAAACCAAGGTAAGACAAACTTTTTCCGAGAAATAGTGATAGATGGTACAGTTCAAGTATAACTACTTGCAGATTAATCGAAAATCTTGTACCCGCCATTTTTTTCTTGACATTGAATTTATTAATTCATCTTGTTTAACATGTTTAATATCGCGTTCGGTGCAACACACAACACCTAAAATTCACAATCATAACAGGATGCTTGTTATGACCTTAGGCAGTGCACATTTTTACAAAGTGTCATTGGGTTTTCCCCTGAAAGACATCCGATTACTCATTCAAAATTTCTTGGTACTAACCCGTCGACACCTCAATAAAATAATAAAAAGGTTTTTAGATAAAAAGACAGGAAAGATTTTATATGAAGATTCCGCAACTTTCAAAGTGAGAATAATATGTTGTCATATGTTGAAATCATAATCTTTCTTTAGTTTAATTGAAGTCTGGAGCTGGCATGTCAGTTAACTGCTAGTAGTCTGTTGTTATTTATGTATTATTGTCATTTTGTTTATTTTCTTTGGTTACATCTTCTGACATCAGACTCGGACTTCTCTTGAACTGAATTTTAATGTGCGTATTGTTATGCGTTTATTTTTCTACATTGGTTAGAGGTATAGGGGGAGGGTTGAGATCTCACAAACATGTTTAACCCCGCCGCATTTTTGCGCCTGTCCCAAGTCAGGAGCCTCTGGCCTTTGTTAGTCTTGTATTATTTTTAGTTTCTTGTGTACAATTTGGAAATTAGTATGGCGTTCATTATCACTGAACTAGTATATATTTGTTTAGGGGCCAGCTGAAGGACGCCTCCGGGTGCGGGAATCGCTCGCTACATTGAAGACCTGTTGGTGACCTTCTGCTGTTGTTTTTTATTTGGTCGGGTTGTTGTCTCTTTGACACATTCCCCATTTCCATTCTCAATTTTATTATTTTGCAATTTTGATATATTCTAAATAGGATTGCTTTATCTATGTGTCTGTGTGGACAACAACAAACCAGTATAAGATTAGTTGACCTGGATTTGTTTGTCGAACCTTGGACCAAGATGCTGCTTAGTTTGCTGAAACATGACTTGCATATACGGTTCCATACTGTTATTTGTTTACTTGAATAAAACTATTTTCGACATTTTGTTGGACAACATATTTGTATTTAATTTTCTTTCAGTAAATAATTGTAATTGATAAAGGTCGAATGATGATGTTATTCTCCAATGCATCTTATTATTTAACCCTATATAACTATTTAATGCAAATACTCATCAAGCTCAAAATGTTTATCATGACTTTAATAAGGAAGACTGTTGATTTAGTTCATATCTTTGGTTTTGGTTTGTTTTGGTAGCTTCATCATTGACCTATATCCCACATATCTTTTTTTATTATTTGAATATGTTCGATTAGTAAATATAGTACATTATTAAACAATGTATTTGCGTCTGTCATTGTTTGTATTGGTCTTTAGACTTGTCTTTAGAAGTCACCTTTCCAGTGCTGGAATCTTTAAAATTAAGAAATAATTCCTTCATGTCATGCTCTATGCTCATTTGAACATGGGTAGGCATTATATTTGTCGATATTTTACACTGAGCGTTAGCGAGGTGTAAAATGTAGTCAAAAATAATGTCTACCCATGTTAAAATGAGCATAGAGCATGACATGAAGGAATTATTTCGATTCTAATAGGACAAATATAGTATTTGTATAGGTCGAAGCGTACGAAATTACCGTAAAAATGTTTGGCTGTTCCCGTTTCCTCCTCGAGGAATCTGTGCATTGCATTTCATATTTGATAAGTTTAAAAACTACTAGCAGGATAGATATATGTTGTTTCATAAAAAATATATAATAAAAGTTTATGTTAGCTGCCTAAATGTATGTATTTTAAAGGATAACGATGGGAATAACGTTAATATAAGCAGTAAGTCCTTGCGCATGTGTCAAGCATATTTTTTGTGCTCATTAGAACACGGCTTTGTTAACAAAGCGTAATAAGGACGTCATATTAGAATCGAAAATCGAACATTGCTCACTGTTGCATATTGCATATACATTTGTCAACTATTTTCGGCTAAGATTATACAAAAACATACACAGTGCCTGAATGGTCTGAGTAGTTCATTTACCATAATAACTAGCATGTCAACTCAGAGTTTTGTTATTTCAAAACACAATCGTTGCTAAGTGTATTCCAGATCGATTGTAATTGACAAGGATTCCTAGTTTTCCAGCTGAAGTTCGGTGGTTCTCTGTTCCACACACTACAGGAAAGCTCAGAGGTTAATAAACAAACAACAAACAAACAAAACCATATAAATAGCTGCAGGTATTTTAAAGGAGCACTAGCAACGAGATATATGACAAATATAAAATCTGATATATCGCTTTTAGAAGCCAGTATGGTGCTATTTTGTCAAACTAAGGTAAGAAACATTGATGATGAATTATTATTTACTTGCAAGTGAATAATTCGACCTCATTGAATCCGTATTCATTTGAACTTTAGTTGAACCCTTTTGGCTAGAGATGGATATCGCATGAATTATGCATGTTTAATAATCTAAAAGAAAAGAATGTCAACATTGAAAGGGAATCTAATGTAAATCATTCAATTGAATGATTCGATCCACAAAAAAACCCATTCTGATACAGGTAAAAACGATGATTAACAATTTTTTTTAATCTGCAATATGAAAATAGGCAGACATAGAAAAATCCAAATGTACGAGTCAGATAAATATTTAGATCTCTATTTATGATTATATGGCTCATAATGCAATCGGAGGTCTTCGGGGGTCAATTAGACAGTTAATTAGATTTCGTACGTATAAAACACGAATTTGACAACTAGTGTACCTTTAAGATGATATATGAACTAAACTTTTTTTTAAACACTTTTATTATTAGTTTGACTGTATTTTGTTCGAATATTTAATAATATTATCAAGTCAATAATCAGATGGAATTTGGGAGAAAGTGAATATTGGAGATCTCAAAATAAGGAAAACAATGTTCTCCATAACCGTGATAACCTTAGCGTTATGATCGAAAACCATAACAGAAAAAAAAGATAACCATAACAATGCCGAACAATACTTTCCTGTCATAAATCTTATTAATCATATAATTCTAAAATATAATCTTAGATTATTTTTTTTTAAACACTTAAACTTAAATCTCCCCAAGAAATGTTGGGTGCGGAAGTTTGATCACTTTACAAAGTCCACGGTATCACCATCTCAACAGTCAGCACTTCGATGTTAACATGAAAATCAATCATTTATATAAATTTCGTGTTACAAAACTTTGATTTTTTTTGACAAAAAATAAAGATATTCTTATCCAAGGTATAGATTATCTTAGCCGTATTTGGCACAAGTTGTGGGATTTGGGTCCTCAATGCTATTCACATTTGTACTTGCTTGGCTTTATACCTATTTTGATCTAAGCGTCACTGATGGGTCTTATATATACGAAACGCGTGTCTGGCGTATAAAATTATAATCCTGGTACCTTTGATAACAATTTACACCACTAAGTCGATGCCACTGCTGGTTGACGTTTCGTCCTCGATGGTATAACCAGCTTAGTACTTCGGTGTTGAAATGACTATCAATTATATTGATTTTTTTTTATAAATTTCCTGTTACAAAACTTTGATTTCTTTGAAAATCGAAGGATTGTCGAATCCCAGGAATAGACTATCTGCCGTATAAAATAATAATTTTGGTACCTTAGATCGATAATCGGACATTATTTCCGGTTTGTCATCTTCCATGGTTTTACGAATAGGTTAAACGATATGATATGTTTGTGTCTTAAGTTTGCAAGTGACCTGTTGTCGTAGTTTTAAATATTTGTGTACCAGATTAATTTCTAATATTTAACTTAACCAACTGTGTCCTATTCCCGACTTAGACTGTGATTTGCTGAAAGTTGACGCATTTGGCAGTAACGCATGCATAGAAACTAACGTTTAACTTGGCAATGCATCCTGTCTAGCTCCGTAAAGAGTTCGTGTAATTCCGACAGTTTTTGCAAGGTGCTTTTCTTGTTAATCGATTAAAGAGGCTTGTTTGGCTTTCTAACTATTTTCATCTGAGCGTGACTGATAGGTCTTATGTAGACGGCACGACCGTCTGGCTTATCAAAATTATAAGCCTGGTACCTTTGACAACTATTTACGCCACAGGGTATATTCCACTGCTTGTGGACATTTCGTCTTCGAGAGCATCACCAGCCCAATAGTCGGCACTTCCGTGTTGACATATCTTTGTGTATGGTTTGTTTTGGTATCTTTCTCAATGACCTAAATACTATATCTATTTTGTGTTATCTGTATATGTTCGATCACTTCATATAGTATATTATTAAACAATTTATTTGTGTCTGTCATTGTTTGTATTGGCTATAGATTTGTCTTTAGAAGTCACCTTTACAGTGGTGGAATCGGACATTGCTCACTGTCTTAATATTGCATGTAACTTTGTCAACTATTTATCAGCATTGTTTTTTTTTATCCGAGGCGACTCTTTAACTAAGGTTATACACACACAAACACAGTGGCTGAATGGTCTAAGTAGTCCTCGGGGCTCAACTCGACAGTTAATTACATTGCGAATGTACTTAAATACACACGAAACGAAGCTACATATTATCGATCCTATGATCGGTATATTGTTTAATTTTATTTTTTTTATAATTTGGATAAATGTTTTAAATTGTTATAAATCACAAATGGGAATTTTAGTCGAATCGGTGAATATGAATTTGATAGATAGTGCACCTTTAAAGTCATAAGAAACGAGTGACCGGTGAAAAATTATGTTCCTCCAATTCTTGAACCAATGCATACAAACATCATAAACTTAGTCTTCTGTGCACGAATTTGTCATTTTTTTCGTGTACATTTCGTATAATCGTCAATTTTTTTTTCAATCGGTCAGTGTTGTTGTGAAAATATGGCAGGTAATTAAAGTTCGTGTTTTGAAGCCGAAGTTTAACGATGGTCACCTGTTTGTCAACAATCGACAAAAAAGCATGGAAAGAGAGCACGTGTTCACTATGTGAATTCAGATAATAGTTTATTTTAAGGACATCCATGCGTATTGTGATCACCGGATTTTTACGAGATGGGTCACACTGAGGTCACTTTGCATACGGAAAATATGTCGGGGGAATTGGTTGCTGGAAGCAAGCAATTAAAATCAAGTAAACTTCTTCTAAATATGAATAAATTAAAGAATTTTCTTCAGAAAAAAGTAAATGTACATAAGTTTTATAATGAAAACTATCCATTGAGTTATAAAAAACATATGCATTATTTTTTTTGATTTGAGGTTTCTTATGACTTTAAGATGATGAAACTTAACTTCTTTTAAAATCTTTTATTATTAGTTTGACTGTATTTTGTTCGGATATCTCATAATATTATCAAGTCAATAATCAGAGTGAAATTTGGGAGAAAGTATATATTGGAGATGTCCAAATAATGAAAACAATGTTCTCCGTAACCTTAGCATAATTATAAAAACCACAACAACAAAAAAGAAAACCATATAAAATGCCGAACCATACTTTCCTGTCATATATCTAATAATTCTAAACTATAGTCTTGGATTTTTGTTAACCAAACTAGGTAATATTTTATTCTAACATGACGTCCTTCAAACGCTTTGAGTACACACCCGTGGTAAAATATAAACATATTGTTTGTTCTCCCACGTCATATGGTTCTTTTTATAAATGAGCTACCCGACATCGTAATTCTATGACGTCAGAATATAAGCATTATTAGGGAAAATACACGCTTGTGAAACCGAATATCATCACAAACAAGGAAACGTAAATAAACTATGCTTAAATATGTTTCAAAGAAATTTTTAGTATACCAATAAGACAGATAAGTACGAGTGTCATTTAGACTAATCCAAAACTATCTAAATATTTTATTGTAAATAGTTTGAGCATGTCACTCATTCAGTTTGCTCTGTTCTTTTACATCAATTTAATAGCGCGTTTATTTATGGTAACGGCGAATGATGTCTTCAGCTAGAGCGGGTTGTCCCTTTTTGTGCCTTCAAGCCCATATGAATTATTTCTAAATTAATTTTAACAAATCAAGTCCTAGGAAACTTTAAATTTGACAACATATAATTTATTTCCGATATGTACAATTTTTATAGAGATTCATGATTTATTTTTTGCCGGAATAACCACTTAAACACTTAAATTCAAATCTCCCCAAGAAATCATGTGCGGAAGTTTGATCCCATATCGGAAATAAATTATAAACAAGAAGTTGGCTGATTGAAAGTTTACCAGGACTTGATTAGTTAAAGTTTATTAAAAAAATATTCATGGGGGCTTGAAGGGACATAAAGGGACAACCCGTGGTAAAATCACGAAATAGTCATGCCCCCATGAATAATTTCGATTCTAATAGGACAAATACGGCAATTGTTTTTGTTTGAAGCGCTCTAGCTGAAGACAATAACAAAATTAGATAGGTTTGGATGAATCTAAATGACAATCTTACTTATATGTCTTATTAGTATACTAAGGCACAAAAAAGGACAACCCGCTCTAGCTGAAGACATCATTTGCCGTTACTATAAATAAACGCACTATTAAATTGATGTAAAAGAACGGAGCAAATTAGATAAGTGACATGCTTAAACTATTTACAATAACAAAATTAGATAGGTTTGGATGAATCTAAATGACAATCGTACTTATATGTCTTATTAGTATACTAAAAATGCCTTTATAACATATTTTATAGTTTGTTTACGTTTCCTTGTTTTTGATGATTTTCGGTTCCACAAGCGTGTATTTTTCCGTATAATGCTTATATTCTGATGTCATAGTTATATGACGTCGGGTAGCTCATTCATAAAACAAACATATGACGTGGGAGAAAGATCAGAACAGTCCAAACAATATATTCATAATTTACCACGGGTGTGTACTGAAAGCGTTTGAAGAATAAGATATAACCTAGTTTAGTTAACAAAACATCAAGACTATATTTTAGAATTATGAAATGAATACGATTTATGACATGAAATATTTGGCACAACTTTTTGGAATATTTGGTCCTAAATACTCTTCAATTTTATACTTGTTTGGCTTTCTTTCTATTTTGAATTTAGCGTTGAACTGATGAGTCTTATGTAGACAAAACGTGTGTCAGGCGTATCAAATTATAATCCTGGTACCTTTGATAACTATTTAATCATTGGTAGACTATTGTTACCTTAATTTAAAGACACGTGAATCAATGAATATGTTTGTAAATAGATGTGTTTGTGCTCTGTTAAATTGTTCCTGTTTAAATTGTTATTCGATGATGACTTCTGTACCCATATTTTGACTATTTTATTCATAATGTCTGTTTAGTTCACGCATCTTTGTAAATATAACGAAATTTGATGAGACTGTCATCAAATTGACAGGTTACGTGCTTTAAAACCAGGTTTACTAGCTGTCAGATAACTGCGATTACTCTCAGATATGTTCATTGTGTCTTTTTGTGTCAGGATGTTGTCCATCTGATGAGTTAAGCCTTTTTCAACTGATTTTTATAGTTCGTTCTTATGTTGTACTGTTATACCACTGTCCCAGGTTAGGGGGTTGGGATCCCGCTAACATGTTTAATCCCGCCATATTATTTATGTATGTGCTTGTCCCAAGTCAGGAGCCTGTATATTCAGTGGTTGTCGTTTGTTTATGTGTTACATATTTGTTTTTCGTTCATATTTTTACATAAATTAGGGCGTTAGTTTTCTCGTTTGAATCTTTTTACATTGTCTTATCGGGGCCTTTTATAGCTGACTATGCGGTATGGGCTTTGCTCATTGTTGAAGGCCGTACGGTGACCTATAGTTGTTAATGTCTGTGTCATTTTAGTCTTTTGTGGATAGTTGTCTCGTTGGCAATCATACCACATCTTCTCTTTTATATTAATCCACCATTTTCTACATATGAAAATGTCTGTACCAAGTCAGGAATATGTCAGTTCTTGTCCATTCGTTTTTGATGTGTTTTGTCATTTGATTTTGCCTTGTGATTATGAACTTTCCGATTAGATTTTCCTCTGAGTTCAGTATTTTTGTGATTTAACTTTGTTAAACTTTGTTGCTGAATATGAATCGTAATATTTACATTCTTGATACGTCCGGTCTCCATTCTTTGATATAATATGCAATTTACCTCTAATGTTCTTCAATTCAACACCAATGTCAATGTCATGTATAGGTATATGTCTACAGTGAAAATTTTATTGATCTAAAAATGTATCATGTATATGTATTTCTACGTAAATCACATTTATTTGAGGGCAGAAAATCAATCATACTGTTGTTTCTTAGCTATGTTTTGTTTTTATTCTTTGTCACCAACAACCATTTATTTATTTCAAAAGAAAGCTTTAAATTTATGAGAAAAAATAACCAGACCAAGCGTTTTATGCTAAAAAGAAAGACATGTTCTAGCTTGCTAAATAAACGCTTAATTCAGTGCTATAATAATTTCTTTAAATTTAATTAAATAACAAATATGAATAATTTGAATTTTAGATGTGAGTTTGATAATCTTAGAGATCCTGACTATTTTTGAAATTTTTGAAGATTACGAATAGATGAACTCAGCTTTATTTTGCAGAACACTTTTAGAATTTCGGTTCCTTCAAGTTTTCAACTTTGTACTTTATTTGGTTTTTTTGCATTTTTGTTCATATGTCACTTGTTAGTCTATTGTAGACAAAACAGTCGTCTTGCGTACAAAATTTTAATCTTGGTTTTTATGATGAGTTTGTTTGCTGCTTATGTATTTCACACTTGTCATCATACCAAGAATGGATATAGGAAGATGTGGTGTGAGTGCCAATGAGACAACTCTCCATCCAAATAACAATTTAAAAATTAAACCATTATAGGTTAAAGTACGGCCTTCAACACGGAGCCTTGGCTCACACCGAACAACAAGCTATAAAGGGCCCCAAAATTACTAGTGTAAAACCATTCAAACGGGAAAACCAACGGTCTAATCTATATAAACAAAACGAGAAACGAGAAACACGTATATATTACATAAACAAACGACAACTACTGTACATCAGATTCCTGACTTAGGACAGGTGCAAATATTTGCAGCGGGATTAAACGTTTTAATGGGCCCAAACCTTCTCCCTTTTTCTGAAACAATAGCATAACATCACAACATATAAAAACAAACAAAAAAGAATGGGTCCTGTAGTAATATGTATTATATAAAACGTGAGCGTGACTCTCCAGTATTGTTTCAATGTTTTAAGTTAGTTAGTTTTTAAGACGAAATGTACTTTCTCTGGATAAAACAGTCCTCGTGTTATTTTTGGATAATCTTAAATTGTATACCTATACAAGGGAGACACGACAGGTAAAACGAAACATCAATAATGATAAAAGCGTAAAATAAGTATTAAAACACTTCTATTAACTCAGAGTCGAGATCTGCATTTTGGCACAACATTTCGAAAACGGATGTTTACAATTTTAACCCATTTATATTGCGTTTATCATCATTAACGAAGCTACTGGTTTTGGGAAGGACCATTTCAATGATGTAAAGAAAACGGGGTTAAACTGTTTTAATTTTTCAAAATTGATCATCGATAAACTGTTGCTGCCACTAATATTCATAAAACCTCCCTGCATCACCTCGTGACTAACCACGTCGTCTTCGATGTAATTAAGGAGTTATTTATTTTATCTGTAGCTAACTTTACATATAATTAAATGTAAAAAATCCTAACATATGGGATATGATTACAAGATGTTGTATACAACATGACGTTATTGAAGACTTTTGTAGGTGGACTATCGTTTTAGTATTAATATCATTATAATTCAATATCTGCTTATCATTGTATGTGTGCGACCATCCCAAAAATATAATATGTCAATTATTACATAATATTCGATTTACGTACCATAAAACGTTAGCAAACACAGATTCACACAGATTTTTTAAAGGAAATGACAGTCACGTATCATCCACTAAACTCTGGATAATTTCCTGAAGATTAATCGGTACGTGTCCATTTTAGTACTTACCTCTTTATTCTTGAGTACATACTAATAAATTTATTATCGATACCCGGATTAAAATTGGTACACCAGACGATCGTTTCGTCTTCAAACAGTACATCTTTGACGATCGAATTAGAATAGTTATGAAATAAACTCATCATACATACCAGGACTAAATTTTGTATATCCGCCAGACGCGCGTTTCGTCTACAAAAGACTCATCAGACCAAACGGTGACCTATATATGTTAATTTCTGTCATTTTGGTCTCTTGTTGAGAATTGTCTCAGCGGCAATCATCCTACATCTTCTTTTTCCTATGAAGGCAAAATAATGTACGAAGCTGAAGAGCATTAAATATCCCAAATTCCGAAATGTACGACTAATGTTATTTATTCTGGGATTAACAATCCTTAATATTTTGAAAATTTGAATTAACAGTTGAGCGTCGATCGTGAGTCTTATGTAGACGAAACGCGTGTCTGGTGTACTAAATTTTAATCCAGTTACCTTTGTTAACTACCAATTGAATTATTATTATTACCATATGAATTATAATTCATGTCTCTATAAAACTGAGCGAGGACGCAAACAACAACTCGTATAGTAGATAACCGCTAGAGATCCTGATTCTCTTTAATTAGGAAAGGGAAAGATATAAAGCACCTTGTTATATCTGTGCTAGTAACGCGATGAATTGTATTGTTGTTGGTTTGACCAAATTAAAGAAAATCTATCCAAGCCGCCATTAATCGTACTTAATAGGAATTGTTAAAATTCCCTGAAGAGCAGCAGCACAGGAAGTCTCTGGTTTGTTCAAAGAAAAAAAATCAAATTTCAGCATAATATTTGCAAATGCGTAAGTTCAAGAAACAGAAATTATTAACATGATAATTTTAATATTATGTCGTCACAATGACGTTATGGCATGCACCTACCGTTAATGAAAACAATGAAACTGCAGAACTTATTAGGTTTTTCGTCGTTTTTTTACATTCGTATATCATTTTGCGCAGCCAAAAAACATCAAATAATGTAAGAGAAGATTTATCAGAACTTTTGCCATATTATCACCAAGCATAAAGCTGTTTCCCTCATGCTTTTCCAATTTGAATTATACTGACAAATTGAGGTGAGACATGAAGTATCAAGAAATGTGGCATGGTTTGTTGCCATGATATCTTGTTAAATGTGATTTTTGTTTTAATTTTCTGAACACCTTGTACCTTAGTGTAGATAATAAATGTTTATGATTATGTGTGGCGACTTTTCAGTTTACATTAATTTTATTGTCAAACTCCTTTATCAGTTTTTTTGCAAAAAATGATACAGAGAAATGGTAAGTTTACGCAGGTAAAATTGAAGTTTTCTTGTCTAGTTATGACATTTTCAGGAGCGACTTAGATGGAAAGAATATTTCAATATTATATTTTTGATTTATTCAAGCTTATATCTCTCATAATATCAAGTTATCAATAAGTGTGTTTGTTTGAGGTATTTTGTCTTACGTTATAATTACATGTTTTTACTTTATCAGATTCAGACGACCGTAGTTTACCGATGTTCAAATCTCAATAATCTATTAAAAAGGATAAACGAAGATAAAAAAATTAAAAACTAAGAGAATCTCATAAGTCCAAAAGGAGAGACACCTATTGCGAAAACAGGGTAAAAAGTATAGTAACAAAAACACTGAACTCCAAGGAAAATTCAAAACATAAAGTACTTTATCAAAAAAGCTCATACATGTAAAACTAATGGATAACAACTGTCATATTCCTGACTTGGTACCGTCATTGTCTAATGTAGAAAATGGTGGCTTACACCTGGGTTTAAAGCAAGCTAAACCTCTCACTTGAATGACAATTGCATCAAATTCCATTATGTTGACAATAAAAGGTAAAAATGTAAAAAAAAAAAGGGGGTACAGTAATCAACATTGTGTTATCTATACTATTAAACGAGAAGACCTCATTTTGGGTGTCGCTTCTCTTCCTTCCACAATAAATCAATCATCATGCCTCTGTGTCCTATAGGTAACATGCATAGTCGCATTTGTCATCCATTTTTATGATTATTCAGATTGAGTTATTTTGGGAGAAAAACGACAAAAAAAGGAGTCCGGATATGAATCCATCATCGGACTAACTTTAAATCATAGATTAGATTTCCGGTTTGAAAGATGCACAAATACAACCGTATGATAGATAACTAAATTATGAAAAAATAAATAAGCCAATCAGAGCGTTCACCATAGCATGGGGCTTAGATCGCATGAACCACATCTATTATTACCTCCTTATAGAGGACAATAATTATTTTTCGCGTTTATCTATACGTACACTACGATTATGATACTTTAATATATGGAGACTCTCTGTATTCTGTCTACTGTTTTCTTTGAAATGTTTACTTTTTAAGGGGTCATACCAGTTGTATATATATATCTATTAAAATAACTAAAATATTTGACACAAGTACAACCAATCGTATGATGGATAAAAAAAAATGGAGAGAAAAAAATAAGCCATTCAAAGCGTTCTCCATATCATGATGTTTAGATCGCAATAATCACAACTATTATACCTCCTTAGAGAGGACAATTACTTTTCGCGTTTCATATCACGGTGTTTAGATCGCAAGAACCACAACTATTATACCTCCTTAGAGAAGATAATTATTTTTCGCATTTATCTACATGTAAACTACGATTATACTACTTCAATATATAGAGACTATCTGTATTCTGTCAGGGACTTTTTATGTTAGTATATAATGTCGGCCCTGATTCTGTCTACTGTTTTCTTTGAAATGTTTACTACTTAAGGGGTCATACCACTTGCATACATATTAAAATAAGTAAAACCTGCTTAACTTCATCTAAAACTACCTCGACCAAAAACTTTAACCTGAAGCGGGACAAACATGGACGGACTGACGGACGGACGAGCGAACGGACGGACGGACAGACTAGCCTGAAAACATTATGCCCATAAATGGGGCATAAAAAATGTATTGTTGAAAGGGAAAATAGTGATTTGGCAAAAATGAAAGTAATGTAGAGATTAAAAGTAGGCGAGCATTTTTCGGGGCGTCGGGATCGTGTGTTTTTAAGCTCGGGATTTGGGGATTGATCCTTACTGGATCCGGGAATATACTTTTCGATTTCGTGATTTCGGGATATGCATTTCTTTTAATTCTGCATCTCTGGATTTCATGGTTTTAAGCGCGGGATTTCGGGATCAGGACCCCTCCGACCACCCCTCAAATTAGCCTTAGTCATTTATACATGATGCATATCCTACCATTGACATCTTAATGAGGCTCTCAAATGAAAAAAAAAACACGGATTGTCCTAGAAGCATATTTTATTAGACTAATAATGGTCTATATATAAGCAGTTATATTTATTTCATGTTTGAAACGGTGCAAATTGTTAATTTTATTTGACTTTTACCAAAAGCAGCATTGTAGCAAAGTAGGATAATAATTTTGGTCTGAGGCCAGACACACGAAAATATTTGAATTTAACAGAAAGGAAACAAATATCGGACTTTTGAACAAGGGAGAAGGCTGTTGATACCTTTAATGAAATTTCCCATACATACTATCTTTTACAAAAAAAAATATCCTACAACAGTCTACAAGCTGTATATACCCGCGATTTCGCGGGTGTGTTCTAGTAATCTTAATCACTATAAAACAAAAAAATATAAGAAAAAAGCACAAAAAGGCACGTAACACATTTGCAAAATTGAAAGAACAGAACCACGTCATATGTATCAAAGAAAATCAGTAATATTCATAAAAAATAAATAAAAGAATACTATTACACGTTATTAATTTAAGATGATAAAGCATATCATTACCCAAAATTTATACTTCAAGACCATCGTGTATCATTTAAATGAGGCTAAATAACTTCCAATCAGCATCAAGATTAGAACACATACAATCATTTCTAAATAAGGTTAGAATTTAAGGTTAAAATGCAACTAAATACTAAATTTCCATCTACTGATTATTGAACTGGTTTATACTGGTAACTTGCTTGTGTTCAGCATACTATAGGTGCCCCTTTTGTTAATTTTCCCTACATTCTAGGTGCCCTTTTTATATATTTTGCGCGCTTTCAATTGCCGTTTTTTTTTTTATTCATTAAGTTACCATGCCCTTTTTGTGTGATAGGGGAAACACTAGTGTTAAGCGTCTCATAATATGCAAACATCAACCGCAATGCAAGTTTAAGCGTCTGCATATGGTAACAATACAATAAGAATACAATAGTATTGATACGTTGTTACAAATGAAGTACAGTAATGTACATTAGTAAATCTTACACACTTTTTGGGCATTTTTTTCAAAATTGTTGACTTTTCAAATTTTCTAATAGATTGCTTTTTGTTAAGCAAATAGTTCTGTGAATAATCAACAACAACCCAGAGTATTTCATACAGAGTTCCAGACGTAAACAAAACAGACGTTGTGCTGTTGTCAGTAATATTACTATTTCTTATGAAATATCTTCAAATTTTACAACAGCTAATTGTGTAAAGGACAAAGTAGGAAAATTTTATGGCATATTGTAGAATAAGTTATAATAATTAATACACAAATTTAAAATTTAAAACATGCAAATTGAGAGAAAAAATTGGAGATTTACAGAACTTTTATGATATATTTTTTTGTTTCTACTTTAGCACAAAAGTAATGCTCATTCTATTCATAGCATGGTGCTTTCGACAAAAAGTCTTTGGGGGGTGGGGGTAACTTTAAGTAAAAAATTGAAACATTGTGAAACAACTTTTACGTATTATAGACGCATGTGTGTATGTTTTGTTAATGCTGCTTTGATATATTGTGCTTGTAGATATTTATATTATTTATGCTACTCATTTTTAACCACTTTAATATATTATGTCGAATATAACTATTGGTAGCGTAAACTGCAGGGGTTTATCAGAAACAGTTAAAAGAATTGATATATTTACAAAATATAAGGACTTATATGATATAACTATATTAGTAGACACCCATAGCACATCTGAAAAAGAAAAACAATGGCTTCATGAATGGGGATATGTGGGGAAATTTAGTTCTTATTCTAGTAAAAGTAGAGGGGTAGCTATTCTTTTCAAAAATACTTTCGAATTCAAGATTCATGATGAAACTATAGACCTGATGGGTAATTTTATTATATTAGATATCACCATTCAGGACTACCGTATAACTTTGGCAGCTATATATGGACCGAATAATGATGATCCAGTATTTTTTGAGAACATAAAACAGAAAATATCCCGCTACAGCAATTCGTCAATTGTAGTAGTGGGAGATTGGAATGTTGTTCAAGACTATGACATGGACACATTACATTATAGAAGTGAAAACAACCCCAAGTCAAAAACCAAGATTCATGAGGTAATGCATGAACTAGATCTATTAGATATATGGCGCCAGCAGCACCCTTTTGATAATAGGTACTCATGGCGGGGTCCAAATCACAAACAAAGTCGTTTGAACTACTTCATGATTACATCAGATATAGAAGCATTTGTAGTTTCATCAGATATAGGAATAAGTTATAGATCGGATCATTCTCCTGTATCGATTAATTTAAAGTTTTCTAGTCAGATAAGAGGGAAGGGTACATGGAAATTTAATAACAGTCTTTTAAGGGAAACTGAATTTATTGAGAAAGTAAAAGGGGACATCAAAACTGTCATTGAAGAATATGAGTCTGATCCATCTATTGATATTGAGACAGAGGATAAACAGTTTAATATAAGCTATCAGCTTTTATGGGATATGATTAAGATGAAAGTCCGTGGGTCTGCTATCTCTTTTTCGTCTTTCCAGAAAAAAGAAGAAAAGAAAAAAGAAAAAGATTTACTATATAAGATATCATTATTAGATGAAAAACTTTTGGAGAATAACTTGCCATCAGTATACCAAGAAAGGGAAGGGATGGAACTAGA
This sequence comes from Mytilus trossulus, assembly GCF_036588685.1. Lineage (NCBI taxonomy): Eukaryota > Metazoa > Mollusca > Bivalvia > Mytilida > Mytilidae > Mytilus > Mytilus trossulus. Next base: position 78,532,285 of record NC_086379.1, read on the forward strand.
ATTAAAAATATTGAGGGAAAAAAATGTAAAAGGGATAATTACAAGAGCTAAGGCAAGATGGCAAGTAGAGGGGGAAAAGGGAAGTAACTATTTTTGTAATTTGGAAAAAAAACATTACACAGAAAAAATTATTCCCAAACTTATTTTGGAGGACGAGACTGAGATAACAGATCCTAGTTCTATTAAAAATGAGCAAAAACAGTTTTATAAAAAATTATATACTAGTTGTAAACCATTGTTACTTGAAACTCACAGGGACACATTTCTTCAACATGATAATCCTTTTATTACAAAACCAAATGAGGAAGAGGTGGGTTCCTGTGAGGGACTTTTAACAATGCAGGAATGTCTGTCCTCTCTTAAACTTATGAAGAATTCCAAATCACCTGGTATAGATGGATTTACTGTTGAATTCTATAAATTCTTTTGGAATGATATTAAGATACCACTGGTAAGATGTTTAAATGAGGCTTTAGAATATGGAAAGTTCTCAATCACACAAAGACAGGGACTCATTACTTGTATACCAAAGGAGGGTAAGTCAAAATTTTATTTAAAGAACTGGCGACTTATCACACTTTTGTGTGTAGACTATAAGATAGCTACAGCAAGTTTAGCAAATAGACTAAAAAAGGTGCTGGTAAATATAATAAGTCAAACACAAAAAGGATTTCTTAAAGGTAGGTACATAGGTGAATGTACTAGATTTATTTATGATCTAATGGAAAAGATGGAGGAAGACGACATTCCTGGACTTTTACTTTTAGTCGATTTTGAAAAAGCTTTCGACACGGTCGAATGGTCTTTTATACTAGAGGCGTTGCAGTTTTATGGCTTTGACCAAACATTTATAAGTTGGATTAAGGCATGCTACTGTGATGCCTCTAGTGCAGTGTTAAACAACGGATATATTTCAGATTTTTTTTCATTGAAAAGAGGGGTTCGTCAAGGGGATCCTCTGTCTCCTCATCTATTTATTTTAGTTTTGGAACTACTCAGTGCAGCTATTAAAAATGACCCTGATGTTGCTGGAGTAACTATTAATGACTCAGAATTTTTATTGAGTGAATATGCTGATGATTCTTCCCTTGTCCTGGATGGTGACCAAAAGTCTCTAAATCAATGTCTAAATTTGTTTGATAAATTTTCAGAATGTGCTGGACTCAGGTGTAATGTTGACAAAACTGAGGCCATATGGATTGGGTCAAAAAAGGGTAGTATGGAAAAACTTTTACCAGAAAAAAATCTTGTTTGGAACCTTTCTGGGAGGTTCAAACTATAAGGAATATGGTTTGAGCTTGCTAAAAGGGATAAGACTCTATGTAATTTTACAGCCAAGATAAACAGTATCAAGTCACTTCTTAATACTTGGGCTTATAGAGAACTAACATATATTGGGAGGGTGGTGGTGATTAAAACTTTAGCACTTCCCATTCTGGTTCAAGTTCTGACTGTCCTCCCTAACCCCCCAGATGGGGTTTTGAAGGAGATTCAAAATATATTTTTCAATTTTTTATGGAAAGGAAAACCAGATAAAGTGAAAAGAACAGTGGTTATGTCCGAACACTGTGATGGCGGTCTTAAGATGCCTAATATTTACTATTTTTGTTATAGCGTTAAAATGTCTTGGCTGTATAAATTACTAGACCCCCAAAATTACTCTCCTTGGAAAGTGTTGCTGCTTAGTTATATACAAAAATTTGGGGGGGACAAAATTTTACATTTAAGTAAGGAAGGATTGCTTTATTTAGCAAAAAAAGTCAATCCCTTTTGGCATGATATCCTGGTTAATTTTTCAAAATTGAAAAATAAACTGAAAGTTGAAAACAACACCGATATTCTGTCCCAGTCCATATGGCTAAATCCAAACATCAAAATGGATGGCAAGATGATTTTGAAGGGTAAATATATTGAAAATTGCATATTTTTCATCAATGATCTGGTGTCAGATAATAATACATTATTCTCATATGAAGAATTTGCGAAAAAGTATAATTTCAATACTAATTTTGTAGAGTTTTATGGTATTTTAAGTGCTATTCCAAATATATGGAAAAGTAGGATAGTAGGTAGTTCTAAACTTGATAATATTGAAAATAAATTAGTAGATAAAGTTAAAAAAGAACCTAAGTCTTGTAAATTTTTCTATAATTTATTTCTGGAGGATAATAAAGTATTATCTCTTTCTTCCCGTAACAAATGGGAAAAAGACTTAAATTTACAGATTGAAGATTGGAATGCTTTTTATTCCATGCCCTTCATTATAACCAAAAATTCGTTTTTACAAAATTTTCAATTTAAGATTGTTCATGGGATTTTACCATGTAATTCCTTTTTATATAAATGTAAATTAAAAGAAACTGAACTATGTACATTTTGTTCAGAAGTTAAAGAAAATATTTTTCACATTTTTTGGGAATGTAATGTAACACAAAACTTCTGGTTATCCATTATAGATTGGATTAGAAATTATGAAATCTTCTTGCCTTTTAGTGCAAAAGAGGTCATTTTAGGTGTGTCTGAGGATTCTGTCAACAGTAAAACAGTTAATAATATCTTGTTGTTATTTAAATACTATATATACAAATGTAGATGTAAGAGTGTATTGCCCACAAAATATGGTGGGATAGAATATTTAAAGTATTGGATTACAATAGAAAAATACTCTGTATGTTTCTTAACCCCTACACAAAAAATAAAAATGGATCAGAAGTGGCAATTGTTAGAAGCAGCATTTAATTAACAAAATCAATTGTAATATTTATATCTTGTTATACCATTATGATTTAATCGATCTGATAAGTATTAATTAACTTTTTATACCTTGTGTCTAATACTGTATTATGTAATTTCACATGTTTCATCTTGAAAAATAAAAAAATTACAAAAAAAAAAGTTATAATAATTAATTATTATTTTATTAGTACAAACTTTACAGGTATTTTCTTTAATTAAGCAAAATCAGAAGTCCCATTTGCGACTGGAAATTTTCATAGTTATTTGTACTTGGAAGATTATAGATCCTACTGAATCACAATTTGTATTCTAAAATATATTTCTAGATAAGTATACCTATTTTGTAAAAATTCATGACAAGCCCTACAAGAAAAAAATGAATATAAAACATAACTTGCACGAAAAAATACATAGATCAGGAAGGATTATAATATGATTATAATTATTGTCATCATTATTTCCACCATTATCTTGGTATGCTGTTTTATATCATCTGCAATTATTTTATTTCACTAAATAGTATATGTTTTTAATTTGTTAAGTGCTAGGAAATCCCAAAGGATCCTAAAACATTTCGCAACAAAAATGTTGCGTGGGTTTTATTTAGTAACCCATCCCTTTTCTTTTTTTTTTATACAAATATGTGTAGAATTTTTGCCGATTACGATGCTTACAATTTGAACTTTAGGATAACGGGTAGGTTGTGTATTCTAATATTTTTATATTAGATAGTGAGATATGTTGGTATTGTATTAGTAAATAATAGTAACTATCAGTATGAAGCACGCTTTCGTGTTTCTTTACATGTTCCTGTTCACATTGTGTCAAGTAACGGGTTAAGATTTCTGCAATCTCAGTTTCTATGGTGAACTTGCTCGTCTCGGAAGTGCAGAGATTGAAATTATTGTGAAGAGTTCACAGTTTTGCGTTCGACATAATGAGCTTCAAAATGGTATCGTACTTTTATACTATGCAGTTTGTTGTTGCTGCTTCGGTTGCATCTATTTAGTTTTCGTGTTTGATATTAAACACTCAAAAGCTGTTTGCAGACTTATTTATAGTACGGATCTTTCTATATTCATGTTGTTATAGTTCTGATTGCGATCAAACAAAAACAAAGTTGAGTTTCAAAATCACTTATTGACTACCAACTTCTGTGTGTCATTTGAAAATTTGATTTGTTGGTTTTATTCAATAATTCTTAGTTGATGACATATTTTTATGCATGTAATTATTTTCTGTTTTATATATTCATAGCTTGTCTAGATGAGAGTCTCCGTTCAATATTTTTAAACTGTTCAGGCTTTTTCTTTTCTTTTCGTTATAAATGTTGCATATTCATCTCTATTCTTTATATTTTTTATCAGCTCATTATCCCCCTTATTTTTCTCTATTCTTTATTTCTAATAGATATAAGAATATGTGGTATTTTAGTCCTTTATTCTTTAGTTTTTGACCATTATTTTCTGTTATGAACACCCAAGTCGGACCCTTCTAGATCTTAAATGATTGGATGCATGACAGATAGCATAGAAACTTGTTTAGGGTTGAAAACTGTTTTTTTAAAAGAATTTAAAAGTAATTATTAAGCTGTCTCATTGCCATATATCGTTTCATGTCAACAACAACTGCGAGAAACCTTTCAGAATATAAGAAACGTTGTTCATGTTCTGTATTTTTGCACAGGGTCAATAGTTATTTTCTTTGTAACCTGTAAAAATTAAATTTTCAAATTCAAATGTATTCCCTTATTTGGTCTTTCCCATTATGATTTCTATGTCAGGTCTTCTGTACCAATATTTGTATGTTTATCTTTTTAATTTTTAGTCATGGCGTTGTCAGTTTGTATTTCTATGAGTTTGACTATCCCTCTGGTATCTTTCGTCCGGTTCCTCTTTTCTACAAAAAAAACTTGTCTTGAAAGATAAGAATATGAATATTTAAGAATAAGAATGTTTAGTTATTCAATCAAGGGTCCTTGATGGGTAGCATGACATGTACACATAAAAAAGTATATCATGAGTTGTTACAGAAAATCATTTTTGTATATTGAAGGAAATGGAACATTAAAAAGTTCAGGCATATGTTATTATCATCCTTCTATAAATATCACATACATTTAATTCCAGGCAGGACCAGACCCATACAAACATTACAATTATCTTTGTTATTACATACATTAATTAACATTTCGTCTAATATCTAGACATTTATTATGATAGATATTAGATCAAGGTCCCTTGATAATAACACTAAATAATAGTTAAAAATACAGATTCTACATATTTTTTTTGGAAAATCACACGAAATCAGGCTTCAAAAAGAAAGTTGTAATATTTATGTGTATGCAGAGATAACTTTGTTACAGTGTAACAAAAATAACAAACAGTGTTTAATTACGAGTTTAAAAAAGCAAACGCAAAATTAAGATTAAAAGTACACGTTAAGCTATCAAGATAAATGAATAGATTAAGGACCCTCAATGTCAGAATCAGTGTTCCTGAAATTATCACTTTTATTTGAATAAAAACTATTAGGAAATATTCCATTTAGTGTTTCGTTTTGTACAAATTCGTTTGCTAAGGTTTTATGGCGATTGTTTCTGTTCGTTCTATTGGCTGATAAAGTCTCGAGTTCGATTTTGTAAGTTTTTATGGACTACCCCATTTTTATTTTTACCTAGAGTCCTTTTATTTCTTCTTCAATGTATATTTTTATATAATTAATTATTCAGCATGAATATTACTGTCCTGAGTGTTTTTGGCATGTTTTCGTACTGTATTCAAGTCATATTAGTGGTATATATAACATTGCCATGAAGCGTGAGGTTTGTCTAGCCACAAAACCAGGTTACACCCTCCGTTTTTGTTTTCTTAAAATGTCAAGTACTAAGTCAGAAATATGGCAGTTGTTATCTAATAGCTCGTTTCTATGAATTTTGCATTGTTGTTTGTTTTTTATAACACTTCAGTGTTTCTGTTGTTTCTTCTTAAAGTTGGTGTGTTTCCCTCGGTTCTATAAAAAAAAGATGAGGTATGATTGCCAATGAGGCAACTCTCCACAAGAGACAAAACAAAAACACAGAAATTAACAACTATAGATGGGTCACCGTACGGCCTATCAAAGCTCATACCGCATAGTCAGCTATAAAAGGCCCCGAAATGAGAATGTAGAACAATTTAAACGAGAAAACTAACGGTCTAATTAAAAAATTGAACGAAAAACAAATATGTAACGACAACCACTGAATTACTCACTCCTGACTTGGGATAGGCACATGCATACAGCATGTGGCGGTGTTAAACATGTTAGCGGACTATAAAAATCAGTTGAAAAAGGCTTAACTCATCAAATGGACAAAAATATTAGTGACCGTGGACGGGTACATCCCAACAACAACAAAAAATCAATAGAGATCTAAGAGTATTAGCAGTTAACTGACAGCTAGTTCAAAGACTCTAACAACTAATTAAAAAATGTGTGCATCTAGTACTAAATTATCAATCCGTACAAAAACAACATCAAATGGATTCCGTGTGAAGACGTCACAAACTGTCAAAGAAAAAACATGACCTTGTGCAATGGAAAGATACAGGTATCGACAGATTGTAGATCCGTGAATGTGGGTTTTTTTTTTATAAAATACAAGCAATGTTTAGTTTGCTTTTAATTTACTGATAAAAAAATCCATAATTATACCAATAAAAACAATATTTAATGATCTAATTAGAATTTTCATTACTTTCTTACACTGCAAAAAAATCTACATTCACAGTTAACTGGAGTACTTCAATTTTACTTTTTGGAAATCTTATTACAGTGTTGAATTGGTAACCTTTTAGAATAAGTTTATTTAACGGATCGGCAAGTTTACCAGGATTGTTTCTAAGTTTTCGTTTGTAACCAGAATTTGTTTTCTTTCAATCGATTTGTGACTTTTGAACAGCGGTATAGGTGGCACGGTAGTAATTCCTGGCCCATAAGGGATAGTGATAGCCTTTTTAGAATTTTCATCACTTTCTTACACTTCAAAAAATTCTCATTCACAGATAACTAAAGTACTTTCATTTTACTATTTAGAAATCTTATTACAGTGTTGAATTGGTAACCTTTTAGAATAAGTTTATTTAACGGATCGACAAGTTTACCAGGATTGTTTTATTAAATTTCGTTTGTAACCCGAATTTGTTTTCTCTCAATCGATTTATGACTTTTAAACAGCGGTATAGGTGGCACGGTAGTATTTCCTGGCCATTAGGGATTATGATAGCCTTTTTAGAATTTTCATCACTTTCTAACACTGCAAAAAATCTACATTCACAGTTAACTGAAGTGACCGTTTACTTTTTTTTTTATTTGTTTAAACTTAAGGCCACAAGTGTTTAATGTCTTTTATCATGCAGTGAATACAAAATTTAAAAAAAAATCAAAAAAATCATTTTGATCTGTATGTAAAATTATTTCATATTTTTCTACACCTGATTCATCCCTCAGTTTGGGAAAGTGTGTTTATCGTTAATACTGTATTTTTTGTCCAATCACACTGTTCAGATACATTCAAAATAGCAACCTAAATTCTGGAATGCAGATACTACCGTGCCACCTATACGACTGTTGACTTTGTTAACAATTCATCTATTTCCCCGTGTCTACAAGGATAGCTGAGTTAAAATCATATTCTCTTTTTTCATAAATAAGCCAAAATGGTTTCTTTTATGGGTGTGTTGCGTTTCGGTGTTGTTGTGTCGTTGTTCTCCTCTTATATTTAATGCGTTTTCCTCGGTTTTAGTTTGTTACCCCGATTTTGTTTTTTGTCCATGGATTTATGAGTTTTGAACAGCGGTATACTACTGTTGCCTTTATATATGCAATCAGATTTCAATTCTAAAACGAGTGTTAGGAAAGATAACAAGTTCGTATTTCACCAAAAACTTATTTAGTTATGAAACAGGTATGACCATGTAGAGAGAAGTAAATTGCATTAATTTCACCACCCTCTGTCGTCATAACGAGGCACTAAACGTTGTTGTTTCCATTCACCTTTGACCTATTTTACATGTTCACGTTGCAAATTGTCATATCCTTGTTAAATAACAATATACATGTAATTTATCATAAGAGATGACAAAGACATTAAATATTTAAAAAAGGAACTAAAATTAAAGCATGACGAGGTATCTCATCAATATGATGAATTAAAAAATGAATGTCATTAGACAAAAGCATCACGTGACTTTGGAAGAACAACATCTCCTATGTATCTTTGATAAGTCTTTTTTTATAATTTTTATTCGGAGTTAGAAAACTTGAACAGAATAAGAAATCATGGAAGAAATGCGGCAATAATTTCCGTACAATCCAAAGATGATTGAGATAAAAACAAAACATGCAAACTAACCAACGCAATGAACATTCGTTATTTCAAATAGATACTAGTATCACGTACTAAGAAAAAAATGTCGTTCAAAGGTATCGTTACCATCAATTTATATTTTCAGAATTAAAAAAATATATATTGTTTACCAGTTCCAAAGAGATAAACTAGACATTATTGATTAAATAATTCATAATTATCAGAATTTGTTAACAATAAGTTATATATTTATGAAAGTAGGAAACTCCAATAATCCAACAACACAAATAACCAAAAGACATCTAAAATATAACAGTCCTTGATTAATTTGGTTGAGTTGTAAGAGCTTTTCTGATTTATCTTATCTAGGTGCTCTCAATTAAAATAAGTGAAAGTCAGGAATGACTAAATACAAAGCCAGCGATGGGATAATATTAAAAGAGACATTTAAAGAATATACAAATACCATTTATGAACATATATAATCTTTCAATAAGGAGTACTAATAAAAATGTGCAATTGACCTTAAAAATCATACCCAAACGAGGGTAAAAAGTAAACAGTCTCAAAACTAAATTGTAATGCTATGTGGCTTTGAAATGTCTTAACTTAAGCGTTTAGAGCCATCACTAAAAATATAATGAAAGCTCTTCTAAAAGAGGGACGGACGAAAGATACCCGAGGGACAGTCAAACTCAAGGATTAATACATCTATCGACAAATTACAATTTAATTGATTGTAAAGATATTCTACACACCAAGGAAAAGCAACATTTCAGTCTCTTGTCGTATGATATTATAATTAAATTTGAAAAACGCAAAAGAAAAAGGGCTTTGGATAAGACTTGTATTTCTCGTTTGCTTAGATATAGAACATTCAATTAAAAAAAAAAGTACTAGCTTTGGTAAACTTGACTGACCCTTTGGTATCTTTCGTCCCTCTTTTATTCCTGAGAATTAAATCAAAACTGATTGAGTACTTAGCACATTGAAAACAATGCATAGAACAGTTTATATGTGTGTCTTCCTCTTTTACAGTCTGATTGTATACTGTTACCACTTTTTTCTCTCTTCCAATTACCATCGTTTCTCATCCATCTTATATTAACATGGATATATTTAGACGTTGTGCAATTTAGAGCTTGACCATTCAATAAACACCTTTCTATTGTAAAGACTGTTTGGTGACCTCTAGATGTCTTTGAGCTGTTTGTGACGCTGGGTTTATGTGCCATTGAAGTAAACCAATTCATCTCTACTTTTTCATATACATATTTTTTTAAATCAATGACATAAATCTGTCTAATTCTTCGAATAAATCTGCATTCGTTGTAAGATTTATTTAATTTAGATGTCTATACAACAGATCAATACAAAGACAGTCTCTATAAGCTGATGTCATAACATTCGATCTGACTATCTCATGAACATTGTATTTGTCATTTAACATCTGACAGTGATTGACTAACAGACTGGAAAATCATACTTTTGAACAAGCTTGACTATGCGGTATGGGCTTTGCTCATTGTTGAAGTCCGTACGGTGACCTATAGTTGTTAATATCTGTGTCATTTTGCTATTTCTTATGTAATAGAACATTTCTATGTATTAATTAGCGTGTTTAGGTTATATTATTAGACATTTATATAATTTTAATTCAGTAACTGTATCAGTTTATTTTCACAAACTGATCCACGATTAAATAGATTTAATGTTGATTGTTGCTATTTTTAGACATGATATATATATATTTCTCTATATTTTTGTACGATGACGGCTTTGCTCAAATTGATACATTTGTCAAGTTATGAGTAAACAGAAAATACTTGAAAACAATAAAACAAATGTAATCTTTTACGTCATGATTGATTCCAGAAATGTATGTTCAATATTTAATGGTTTTCAAGAAACAACATTTAACCATATTTCTAACGATTACTTAAAGCAGTATGTGTCAATCGCTAAAAATTATTAATATTCCATGATTTTCAAGTAACTTTTTTGTGTTTATAGCCATCGTGGCCGAAAATGATGGATTATCAATGACGATCGAGCGTACCAGTCTGTTTTTAAGAAATCATAAATTATTAAACTGCAATTGCTGAACCAGGTACCTGGTTATTATATTTCTAACTTTGTCAACTACAACCAGCGACAGTTATACAGAGACGTAATAAGGTAGGTTGAGCATCCCTATATAATTTCGTAATATCCATTACCATGTGTTGACATATTTTTGTTTAATATTTTCAAAATTCACAAGATAAAAATAGTTTGAACAAAGTACCTGCTAAACGAAACAAAGAGATAAGATACATTTTCTGATTTTCTTACATCATTGAAGCATAAAACCATGTGTTTATTAAACATGATTCAAATATTGTTTTAACAATAACTTTGCCTATTCAGCAGATTAATGGAATTTAGGGATCGTCAGGAAGCCACTCCTTTAACGTATTTTCTACTATATGATTAGTATGGGGGAAATACTTGGGGATTCCTAGTTTTAATTATTGCATGCCTATTTTTAGCAGCAGGATGTTAAGTAAATGTTTTGTAAATTAAAGATTTTAACAGGATTCTGCATAGCTTAACACTAGAAAATTACCAAAGGTTAACGAATTCCAACACTATAGTTAGATGTGACCTAATGATATCATTTTAAGTTAAGAAATATTTTTAGACATTGCGTAACTGTGATTCACAATGTTGTTCAAAAAGCATCATCATGATGACGAATGGTCAGTTTAGATAAGAAAAAGAAATTATACTGCTGTGGTCATTTACAAGAACGAAGTGATTCGTGACACTTTTCAACCTTTTAATTATTATTTGAATGGATGAAGGCGTTTAATCATTACTATTTATTTTTTTTAAATATTATCTATGGATACGACAAGTCATATATTAAATGGCTCGGCTTTTATCATATAAATTGTGCGAAAAAAATCATGTCGTTAATAATGTCTTTATTAATGACAGTGTGTTACGTAATACCATGTACATACGTAAACATTCCAGCAATCGATTAATTCTTTAGAAAGACGACTAGTATATGGTAAGTTTATCGAACTGTATGTAAACTATAATTTATGTTTCTGACGTATACAGCTGTTGTAAGACTTGATCATTACTTCAATATAACACATAGCAAAAATACAATTCTCTCGAATTTATAAGGATGTGAGATAATAAGGACTTTTCTGTCATTAAAACAGCAATATGAAAACATAAAAAAATACTTAATTCGCTTGAATGAAATTTCTGTTCAAAGATAAAAAAAAAAAAAAAAAAAAAAAAAAAAATTAAAAAAAACATTCATACTTAATCTAAAACTGAAACAGAATATACGTTTACAGAGATGAATAAAAATTTGCTCTTGGAACACCAAAAATTAAAAGTGCAAAATTAAAAGGAAAAAATTAAAAAAGCTAGTTTTTATTTTAAAAATCAATAAAAGTTAGCTATGCTGATATATAAATCTTTTTTGAGAGCCCAGGTGGTCGTGTGGTCTAGCGGGACGGCTGCAGTGCAGGCGATTTGGTGTCACGATATCACAGTACCATGGGTTCGAATCCCGCGAGGGAAGAATCAAACATTTGCGAAAGCAAATTTACAGATCTAACATTGTTGGGTTGATGTTTAGACGAGTTGTATATATATATATATATATATATATATATATATGTGTGTGTGTGTGTGTGTTTCTGATAAAGATTGTTTATTCCAAGTAAAAACTGATCAGAACAATGTTTTACTATTGATAGTTCCTTAGATGTGAAGGATATTTAACCACCTTTTGTTTATATAGATTAGACCGTTGATTTTCCCGTTTGAATGGTTTTACACTAGTAATTTTGGGGCCCTTTATAGCTTATTGTTCGGTGTGAACCAAGGCTCCGTGTTGAAGGCCGTACTTTAACCTATAATGGTTTACTTTTTAAATTGTTATTTAGATGGAGAGTTGTCTCATTGGCACTCACACCACATCTTCCTATATCTATTAAATGAAATCTTTGAAAAGAGGAAACTTATTCTTTTTACAAGAGATAAAGCATACCGCAAACTATTCATTCTGTAGTAAATTCCAGTTATATCGTACAGACACTTCGGTTAAAGAAATAAATCGTTGTGCGGTAAACGTGTTTTGAATATTATCCAGGTAATTTTGTTTGTGGACTTCGTTAGTATTTGAAAAGTGTATCTCTATATACAATACTGTTAGAATATACTTTTTAAGCCCTGTACCAAGTCAAAAATTTGGCAGTTGTTATCAAAAAGTTTATCCTATGTATTGGCGTTTGATTTTGTTGCACTTCAGTGTTTCTGTTGCTCCATTGTTTTCCTCTTATAGTAGATGTGTTTCCCTCAACTTTAGTTACCAATCCTGATTTGTTTTCTCTCAATCGATTTATGACTTTTAGTCAGCGGTATACTACTGTTGCCTTTATTTAATCTATGTCAGTAACATATTATTTAATTCAAATATTTGTTCTCCAACATATGCACAAGTGATTTTTTTTTATTCGAGAGCTACGGGTGAGTCTCGTGCAGACGTAACGCGAGTCTTACGTAACAAATCATAAGCCTTGTATCTTTGATCAGCTGGGATCAGACCCAGTAGTTTGAAAGTTAAACTTGGAATATCAATTTCTGTTAATTTTCTGTAATTTTTTTGTTTATCGTTACTCAAGTTATTCGAAAAACTAAGTTTTATCCGTAAACATAGATAGACTTCGTATTTGGTTCAACTTTTCATGATTGTTTAGAGGAAATGCTGTCCGTTTGTGTACAACATACCTTAACGTTTTTAAATTATGTCGATGCACGTGTCTCACTCCTTTTGGAGTTAATAATTTCCCTCGTGTTTTGTTTGTTACCTTGATTTATTTTGTCTTTATATTTTGTAGGATTGAACATTGGTAAATTAGTGTTGCTTAAATTTACTCGTTTAGTAACACAGTACTACTAATTAGTTCTCAACTAGACTCTCTAAATGTATTTGGGTTTTTTGTCGTTGAGATGCTACTTCCTTCCCTAAACGTATTTGTGCATATCACATCATGATTTTTGTAACAGTGAATCTTACTTCCTAATGAATAATTAAAATGTTAATTTAAAATTCTAAGTAAAAATCTAGTACTATAGAGTTCTGTTTCTACAATAGTATATCTTTGACGTTTTCAAAAGACTCTGATGCTGGAATAAAAAAAAAGTTGACAAGCCAAATAACGAACGAAGATAAAGAGCACTAGGGATCTTAATTACCGAATAGTTTTGCCAATTGCAACAAATTTAATGTGTTCCTTTGATAGAAAATCCTAAGTATTAAAGACAATTTAAGGTGGTACCTAACACTTTAACTAAAATTAATTTGGCTCGTTTAATTTTCTTAAAATTTTTACGAAGTATTCACTTTGACCCTTTGACAAAAATATAAAAATTTCAAAAAAATTGAACCAACCGTTTATTCAGAAAAATTACACTGGTTATATAGCAGTTTGACAAACACTTATTTGGATCATTGATAAGCTTAATATTCCCTTATGGACACAACGTCATTAAGGTGGTATGGGAGTCTAAAATAAAAATGATAGAATTTGTTCATACTTTGCCAAAACGTAGTATCTATATAATTGATATATGTTGAAATATATAATAAAAATGATAGGTCTCCGCTCATTTTCTCAAGCTACAAGACGCGACAAAAATGACTATACAGGAAAAAACACCATTTTGTGGTTAGACACTAAACAAAATGATAGAATTGTTAAATACTTAAGGAAAAGATAGCTTTCAGACAATGCTTTGAGAATTTCAAAAGAAAAGATAGGGTCACCGTGATTTTTTTTTCCGGCTAAAATACAAAATAGGAAAATTCCATGTAGAATCCTTCAGAAAATGCACTATTTTAGAGTTACCTCCCCTTAAAATGGCAAATTAAAAAAAAAAAAAAAAAAAAAAAAAAACCAAAAAAAACGAAAATAAATCAACATTTGCAAAAATATTAATATTTAGAAGTTATATTCTTATAAATTGGTTCTTTTAAATGAAAATTCATATTAACCATCTGCATTCCTGCATAAAATTTTGCTAACTTGATAGAAAATCTGGACCTTTGGTTCACTGTTTTTTACAATCCAAGATGGAGCTTGAACTTAATAATAGTTCAAATAATTTTAAAAGCTATGATTTATCTAAAATGCACGAAAAAAGATGCATTTAAGTAGCATTGGTGCATAGTTCATTCATCCAATCCCTGTTAAATTCCTTTAAAATGTCTATTTATAAAATCCTTGATAGAAAAGGCTTGATACAATCGATACACCAATTAAAATCACTAAATATTTTAACAGTTCATTTCATGTCATTATCTTATGAAAAAAAAACGTGACCTTAACGTCATTCAAATACACTTGAAACACTTTCTAAAATATCCTCCTTGCGTTTGCCATGTGATCGAAGTGTTGTATTATTGATAAGTATCCAGAGAAACATCTCAAGCAGCAAATAACAGCTTTATGATCAGTTCTTAGAGAAACAAATCATCTATAACATTTGTAAAGGCAATAGTAAGTATTCACGATTTTTAATATTTTTGTGCATGGATTAATGAGTTTTGAACAGCGGTATACTACTGTTGCCTTTATTTTAAAACACAAAAATATTTTTAATGAATAATTCATAGAACAAACTATTGTCAGTCATGAACAGACTGATACTTTCAATTTCCCTTGAGTCATAATTCAGCTTAAAAAAATTTTTTTAATGCAGGCAGCATGAAAAGTTATGTTTTAAGACACTTCATAGACCGGCTTAGACATACAAAATCTTCAAATTAGATTCAAAAACAAGTATAGATAATTGCTTATTTGACACATAATTTATAGTAAGACACAAAAATAGAACGAAGTCTAAAAATGGTAAGAATTAAAACTTAAAACAATGAAAATTGGCATTGAATACCAATTACCATACACTATATGATCAAAGAATGTTAAAGAATTCAGACAGCATTGTTTGAATATTTCCCACTCGAATATGCTTTATTAGTATAGTTCTGGTGATTGGCACATTTTTAATATATACTCGAATAATAACAAAAGAAGTAACGCTATAGCAAAGTGACAATCAAAATGATATACACTATGGAAAAAGAAAATAGAAGGTTAGAAAATCAACAGTCCACAAAAATTCTCTTATTCCACTGACCGAGTTTAAAGAGAGAGAACTTTTACTGCATTGACTTTTATTTTAATCAAATTGAATTCAATTCAATATTTTATTTAAGTCTCATCTCTCAATAATATATAATACAACATTACATTAAATGTAAAAATATATAAATATAAAAAGAGAGCCATTCTGTATAGAATTACAAGAGACTATAACATTGAACGTTGTTGGTGAAGATAAATCATGAGAAGTACTTCGGATGAACTTGCTAAATCCATCAATTTTGACTTTCTCTTTAATCTAAAGTAAAGTTGGATTTGTGGAATAATGGTCTACAGACAAATTGTTAAGGTTTTTTTTTCACTACAAAAATTTCTGTTCTTTCAAACGTGTGCTTAAATTTAACAAAACTGATAATTCAAAGCTATATTAAGCCATTAGATTTTTGCTTGATAAAAGTTGTTTTTTTTGGGGGGGGGGGGGGTTAAAGTATACCACCAAGTGAAACTTACTACGATGGAAACGAATTGTTACCCCCTTACAAAGGTTTTTTTTATTTTTTGTTTCATTATCAAGAATAGCAGCCGATAGTTGAAATCCATGCATAGTATTTATTTCAATCGAAAAAATATTTGAAAGATATTTCAGCAACGCCTGTGTATGCGGTTATTTGTTTTTAAAATAATCAGTCACGTTTTTTTATAAATGTAAAATGGTATTCCCCCTAATTACTTTAATTATATTCAAAGTTAAAGTTTAGTAGTATTATAATGTCTCTTAATGATCGTCATACGATAAAAAGTAAAACATAAAAAATGAAAAATACCAAATTCCGAGGATAATTCTAAACGGAAAGTCCCTAAGCAAATGACAAAATCAAAAGCCCAAACATATTAAATGATTGGATAACAACTGTTAATTTCCTCTTTACAAAAGTGTGAATTTTTCGAAAAACTAAGGATTTTCTTATTCCAAGCAAATATTACCTGAGCCGTATTTGACACAACTTTTTAGATTTTTAGGTTCTCAATGCTTTTCAACTTTTCACTTGTTTGGATTTCAAACTGTTTTGATCTAAGCGTCACTGATGAGTCGATGTAGACGAAACTCGCGTCTGGCGTATTAATATTGTACCCAATAGTATGTATTTGTAAAAAAAAATAGAACCATGTATAAATTTATGATATTAGTTGATAT
This sequence comes from Mytilus trossulus, assembly GCF_036588685.1. NCBI lineage: Eukaryota > Metazoa > Mollusca > Bivalvia > Mytilida > Mytilidae > Mytilus > Mytilus trossulus. Next base: position 78,548,747 of record NC_086379.1, read on the forward strand.
TTGTTGTATGATATACTATCGAGAACACCTGGTACAATTGTTGAAAAGATCGATATAATTTTAAAGCAGCACTTATGTTCAGTTTCAATTGTTATGAGAATACTAAATATGGTGTTACATGTAAAACTCACCATTATAAAAATAATTTGAAGGAAGAACATTTATTTAATACATAGATTTATATTTTGTAAAAAAAAGATAATTTCGCAGAAGCGCGTTGCTATACTTATAAAAAGTCATCAAATATACCAGATTTAGAAGTTTAGTATTGTTTGTATCATTTCCTATTCATTACGTTGCGTTGTCCTTTGCATATCCAGCGATACTCCTAATATAAATGATGCATGTGTTTTATAGTTATATGTATTCAGACCATACGAGAAAATAGAGCAAGTATCCATAAAAAACAGATAGCACACTTCTTTACCAGAAAAGAGTTTTGATTAAATTTTAATAATATAAAAAAGAGTTCTATGCGGCTTTGGCGCAACATATATCACTTGCTTATTGATCGTTTAAGAAAATGTAAGAAATGACTTTCCTTTTCCACTAAACAATTGTTAACGCCATTTTATCGGTCAACTTAATGTTACACGACCTTATTATGTCGGTAAAAGAAATTAGAAACTTTAAACTTCCGCTTTCGGCAAAAGCATATAAGCTTTAGTATTAATCGAAGAAGTATTAGATATGGCTTTGTGTGTAAAAAGGCGGTCATCTATCGTGCTGGGTCTCGTCGTTTCGCGCGTCATTTGCTGTTGGAGCTATGGAAATTTTGGTTTCCTAAAAACGAGTGAAAAATGTCTTGTCAGCATTAAATATTTGGCAATTAGTTTTTTCAAATAACATGAATGTCTTTGTTCAACCAATTGTAGTTTAGACAATAGAACAATCAAGTAATATCTTTATTTGAACGATAAAGTCGTTGGTTCATATCAATTTTCTTTTATTTTGTTTGTCAATGACACACAACCGGAATGTGGCCTTGAATAAAGTACAAATATTTGTTAACAGCGCGTCTGTCCTTGATGGGGTTTCCCCAACTGATACCCGTTACCATGTGTAAACAGGTACAGTTATAATCTCACGTTATTATTTCTAGATGTTTCCGGGGTGGGATTACAATGACGGGTGTATACAGCAGTATGAATATAATATATACAAATGCAAGATTATGTAAAAATACTGTTTTATACAGAGGTTGGTATAAATGACATTTAAACATACATTATGCGTAATTATGTTTGATTCATTGGATGCAAACTTAAAACGTATGTCATACCATAAAATGTTTTATATTGCTTCAACATTTATATCCGTGCTAGCGATAAATGGGTATATGGTAACGAACGACTACTAAGTTTCAGAATACGCGTGGAAGCTATTGCGTTGGTAAAATTGGTTGTTTTTGGGCGTAATGAAATATTTGTGGTTTTATATTCCGCGATGTAAACGAGGTCGTATCATCAGAAATGAATAGTAGAAATATATAGTTCCTTGCCACGATTTTCTAATTTAGTAGAATACAGCATTACTTCAGTGTTATTTGATCAAGAGTATGTTGTGTTTTGTTCTTTTTTCCTTTTATTCATTGCGTTACATCCATTTATTTTTCGATTTATGAGTTTGAATGTCCTTTTGGTATCTTTTCCTCTCTTAGTGTTCTTGTATATGTTGCGATGAGATGAGAAAAGGATTTAACCCCGCTTAAATTACAAGATGTGTACGTTTTTATGTAAATTATTCCTGTCAAGACTGAGATACGCCGTTTAGATACAAATATCATAATTCATTATATAAAGATTTACGTGACTTTTAAATAAGCATGAAATGCATTTAAAGATGTTCTATTTATTGAACTTTTTACTTGAATGGTTAAATCGAACGATCAGGCAAAAAGAAGATAATACGTCAATTTCAGTTTCATTAGTTCTTTTTTCTCCCACTCATGATGATAAAGAATCAATAATGTCAGGAATGACCTCTGGTTTTATTCCTGATCGAGATATATATATAACTAGCCGGATATATCTTAGCCATATAATACTAACATATTTACGACATTTACATTAATTTATCATACAACATTTCAAAATACGTGCGGTTATGTACAAGAAATATGCAACATTCATTCATAAATTCAAATTATTGATTACCTCATCGTCACGTGAACTGCTTACATGGTTATTTCGACATATGACGTCAAAAGACACACCCACATACTATTTTTGTGAATGGATTTTACTACTACAAGAGTACACTTAAAAGCACATGGTTAGGCGGGAAAATAGTGATATAGAAGATTGCGTTAGTGACACATTAAGACGAATTTTATTTTTAAATTAAGCAATATCATGCGTTTATATTAAATATCGAATTAAAATGACGGAACTTCAGATAACATTCAGAAACATATGGAGTAATCGTATATTGATCAAGTCAGTTTTTTTATTAAATGAAAATTTTCATAAAATGGATATACGTTTGAAGCGCAAAAGAAGAAAAATTTGACCGAAATATTAATCCCTTTAGAAATTCCCAAGCGTGGGTGTTATTCGTTTCCTCTGGCTTGTTTAATTTGGACAAATAAAAGTATGTGAAAAAACGTTAACTTTTTATCTGTTGGGATCAAATAACCTGTAAATATTTAAGGTAAGTATTTTAATTTTTATACTGTTCTTTAGATGTGCATTTCCGCATCATCATTCATAAACATATATTTACCGGTAAAACACATGTTCCCCATATCCTGGAACAAACAAGTACTAGCCAAACTAATGTCACGGACGTGAAAGGTAGCATCTTCAAATAATTTCTTAATCAGAATCTATATTTATACATTACACCATGTTATATTTTAGATACTCGGTGTTTGCAGCATGGACCCTTCTCGTTTATTCGGGATTTTGTTTGACAGTCATGTTGATATTATCATACTGGCCTGCAAAATCCCAAATGGGGCGAGAAAAGAACGACGAAAGAAAAATAATAATAACAGATTCAATAAATAATGGATTGGATAAAAGTATCTCAAGAGGTTTGATGAAAGGATTTTGGTTTTGTGGTTTCTTTTTCTCACTGATTTCTTAACGATAATGTGAACTTAATGACTTGTATATTTTATTGTGGTTAACCCATTACTAAAAATCAATTTTTATTAATTATAGATTACGGATAGCATGTGTTTTAAGTCTTACGTGGCTATATGCGTATGGTCGTGACGTCGTCGCACGACTTTGATCCAATAAAGAATCTATAGAAACCTATAAAAGTGTTTGTTGATATTTTGATTCAGTGTTATGGCTATCGTTGTCAATACATATCGTCGGTGCACATACATTACTAATTTCTCGCTGAAACAAGTCACATGGGTGGATCCGGATACAGTCGAACACCTTTGTATAAAATAACTAATTTGGATTATTACCAATACTAGCTTTTGTTAAGTCACGAAACAAATACAACTCCATATTGTTATAAACAGAATATTTGACCAATATAAATCTAACCGCAGGTTAAAAATTAGAATGTGTCTGGACTTTTAATCCTTCTAATCTTCTGAGGCGTTTTTATTTGTTCTTTTCCTTTATGTTCATAAATAATGCATCAGTGGAATTATAATGTCCAATCTTTAAAAAAATAAATAAATTCAGAATTTTATAGCCGACTGCTTTGAGTAATTATCTATTGATTTCATTTTTTTTTCAAGAGATTAAAAATTATTTAACGATTAATGTAGGCGATAAGAATTTTGTATATATGGATTTTTTAACACAAAATGTGATCAAATTAGCAGAAAATGGAGAAATGGAGTATGACTTAAAACAAAAGCTGGACAAATTTATATATATATATAATAAAAAATAATCTCGCCTTATCTCACCGTTTAAAAATGTGATATTCTTCAAATGAATTCTAAAAAACTTCCGATAATTCTGATTATCAACCCGACAAACACAATTGCAATTTCATGTTGCAGATATATATGTATTCCCATGAAAATAATGAGATGTGTTGTGAGTGCCAATATAATGTGGAAAGCAACTATTGGTCTTAGAATATCCTTCATAATGGGCAAAACCCATACCGTATACCTAGATATAAATGTCCCGACAAGACAAATGATTCTTTTAATTCATTTTTTATTAATTTGTTATTTTTTTATTTTTTTTTGTAATTGGACTTGAGGAAACACTTATCAATTCTCTCTGATTTTCAATACTTTTCATTGAAATAAATAGTTTTGAAGTACATGAAATGTTTGCCACTGGACGTTAGCAACCACCAATCAATCAATCGATTTACTAATGCAAATTCGATTCAATATTAAATGAAAGTATAAACTATCAGTAAGTAGTGTATATATATAGTTACCCTGCAGTATTTCTCAGAATTTTCAAATTTCATGAATTTGATACGATTCTAAAATAAATTGAATACTAAATAACAAACTACATGTATTTAAATATTAGACATGTATCTTCAAACATGTATCGATGTTAAAGACTGTCTTATTTAATATATATATATATTGTAGTTTGATTTATATTTTTAAAGGTGTGATTGCCATAGATCACTCACAAATACACATATAGCCTATATGATACATGTATATATATTAAGTAAATAAGTAAGTGCGTAAGTAAATTGTTTATTATAGTGACATGTGTAAGTCAGCATAAATATATAAATTTGTACAAAATATAATTACATGTATAATACACCCGGCCCAATGGACCAATAAGTCACCTTTTACTTTTAGGTCAATATAAATGTTATAATATCACTTATATATGTAAATATATTTCTGTTGTTTTTGGGTTGTTGTTTTTTTTTCTTACTTTTCGCCATCTTTAGTCTTTGTTTTAAAACAAATGTGAAAAAATATATGATTATAAGTTCATAACCGGACAGCCATAATAAATTATCAATTAAACGTTTGAAAAGGGATTTTTTTTTGTAATCATTCGAGAGTATCGATAACAGCTATATTATTGCCAAATCATTTGTCTTAGTTGTTGATAGAAATTAAATTTGTTATTTAAAAAAAATGGATATATTATTCTTATGTATGAACAAAAAATAAATATGAAACGTTTTAGATATAGAACAATATATAAAGTTCTAGATATAGAACATTATAGAACGTTTTAGATATAGAAAATTAGATATAGGACGTTTTAATATAGAACGTTCTAGAATGAGACATATGTATACTAAAAAAACATAGGCGAGAAGATAGCGGGAAAGGAGAGGGTTTTTTTAGGGGGGGGGGGGTAAAAATGCACAAATCGAAGGACAGATTTACTTTTTTTTTATCAACATAGTACAGTTTGTCAACTATTAGAAATTAATATATAACTTACGACCAATGCTCATACCAAATTTTTTAAATGTTTATTTGAAATGACTCCTGGTTAATATTTATTTACATAAATGTGAATTGGCACTTCTATTTAAATTAAAAAAAATTACCAATAATTAGTGTACTTATTAACAAGATATTTGCTACTAAAACATATGGTAAAGAATAAAGGTTTAAAGATTAAGGACAAAAATATTCCAAATATTAAATTTCGAATTATCAAGATGGCCTAAACCCCTTAGTTGAAAAAGACTACTAGATTGACGATCGAGTGTAAGTTCCACGTAACCAGGCACGCTTAGATGTTGAAAAGCAGAATATAAAGTTAACAACATAACCAAAAGGAACATAAAAGACCACTGCTATATAAAATCAATCTTGTCAGGAGGAACAAGAAAAGAAAAGATACCAAGGGACCAATCAAAGTCAATAAGTCGATGAAAAAAAACCACTATGGTCAAAACATATACTATGAAAATAAAAACAACAGTCCACAAAGAATACTACACAGAAAACTGAGCAGCAATTATTTGACATTTCTATAAATATTGGACATACGAAGACACTCTTTCAAGTTTCGAAATTGACAGAAATAAGCTCTTAAATCTGTTTTCTGAAGGATAACTGCAAAATTATACATCCAACAATATTTATAAAGAAAAGAAACACGTTTTGTTTGCAGGATCATTATACACGAAAAATCATTTATTTATTTGATTGTATATGTATTGGCTTCTTGTAATCCGTGACTTGGTTCATCTTTTTGAAATGCTAAAATCGTTGACATGCGATTTATCTAATTGTTTTAACCAGCATTTAGAGTTATAAAATGACGGGATTGTCTCCTTTTGTTTGTGTTCTTGTTAATTTTGAGATGAAGTCGATTAATATTTGTATATTAACTAAGTTATGTTGAAGCCAGCATATCAAAATCAATTAGAAATGGGCTTTTGACAAATCTGTTTCAGTAGCTTATAGAAAGTAGCAATTTCTTCGTAATAAGGGAAAATAAGTGACTCAAACAGCTAGTCTAATAAAAAACCTGACGCAACAAAGTAATTTATTTTGCTGATTGAACTATTAAGATTTAGACATTTCCGTCGGAAACATTCGTGAATCCTCGTTTCATACAGGCCAGCAGGCGGAAATAATTGGTAAATGTTGATTTGAAGAAGAGAGGGAGGGAGAAGAATTTAATTCCAAAACATTAGCTAAGATCATGACTTTGAAATATAACAATCAAATCAATAATGCAATATATGATATCATTTGAATAATTTAAGATTTAAACAAAATTAAGTCAAAAATACATGTTTTAAAAAGTTCAAATATAGTTATTCAAATGTATTACATTTAACGAGACATTTAAGCTCATGATAGTATAAAGCACAATGAAAGTTTAGCCCCTATAATATATATAAATATATACACCATCGTGTATCATGTATTATTTTCCTTGATTGCAATGAGATACTATGATTTCTCACTAAAAAATATCTAAAACAAGTAAGATCGTGTAAAAAAGAAATAGTCCCTTGTATTTTGTATGGGTTTTTTTCTTTTCTTTTAAAGTCAAAGTTATAATAAGAGGAGCTAGTCACATATATAATGTCGAAAACTATTCGATTCCTTGTTTTATAAATATTAGATATGTTAGGACCTCTTGAAATTGAAAAGATTAGCATTTTTTTTTTTCCATTTTCCATTCTGAAAGACGCCCAAAGATTATTCATCATAATAAAGACATCAGTCTGAATGTCAAATTCCAAACTTGCCCCCTCAATGAATCTTGGCCTTTGTGTGTCCCTGTTAGTCCTTTTGCTCTTCGCGTGTTTAGGACTTAGCTTTCAATTATTTATTTTTTTGTTAGAGCGTTTCTGATGAAAGTTAACCAAGAAAAGCGCCTAGAACATTCAGTAGTACCGGAGGCGAGTATTTCGATAGTCACAAAATATTTGGAAGAATAAAACCGAAGTAACTATGAAAGAAAATAGCAAAACAAATTCCTGAAGTGAAATTACCCTATGAAAATCGGCTAAAAGTCAAATTACCCTACGAGTTGGTATGATTTTTTTCGTTGTTGTAAAAATAAAAAACAAAAATAGCGACCACTATATAGGCTGAAGATAATGAAGGCAAGTGATAGTTTTTTTTAACCATAAATATCAAACAATAGTTAGTACATAAAAGTAAAAAATGTTGGAATTTGCTGTGCGCATAGTTTTCCATATCTAAAAAAAGAAAAATTAATTAAATAAATTAAACCATTTCCTATTAATTATGGACAACAGTTACTTCTGCGCCTACAAAAAGTACTTTAATCGGGATACATTTATTGTTCAAATACTGATGTTTTTAAAAGCTCATTAAACTAAATAATAATAATAATAATAATAATAATAATAATAATAATAATAATAATAATAATAATAATAATAATAATAATAATAATAATAATAATAATAATAATAATAATAATAATAATAATAATAATAATAAATATAATAATATACGGAATTTTAATTTCACAAAATATATAACACTAAAACTGTTTCGTAACAGTCAGTAGTAAATAATTGATGACTATTTTTTTCGAAATTATTCTTGCAAATGCTATCATAAAACCTTAATTTCACATGTTTATTTATTCTATATTACATGTTTTTTACTTTAAAAAAATAAATAAAACATTGTTTCGTAACAGTCAATGACGCACTATACCACTTAAGCGAAAAAGGTAAAAAGTCATATCTGATTAAAAAAAAATATAAGGCAGTCGTACGTTTCATTTATCATTTTACAAGGCTATTTATAACAATAAGTCGTGTTGTCCTCAGTTAGGAAACAAATTTGTTAAACTGTCGTTGAAACAAACAGACCACCATCAATTACAAATATTTTTTTCTTGAGATTTAAAAAGAAAGAGAAACAACTCTAAGTCTTCTCTTGAATACATATAGTACATCAATGTAACTTACTATTTGACAATTTTTTTTATTAAAACTTTCTTTTATAAAAGTCTTTCGTTAATGAAAGAATCTTTATCTAGAAAATAATATGTTTCGACGTCGTTGTTGTTGATTATGCGTTGTCTAAAATCTTTTGAATCCACACTTTATAAAAAAGAAGATGTGGTATGATTGCCCATGAGACAACTATCCACAAAAGACCAAATGACACAAACATTAACAACTATAGGTCACCGTACGGCCTTCAACAATTAGCAAAGCCCATACCGTATACTCAGCTATTAAAGGTTCCGATAAGACAATGTAAAACAATTTAAATGAGAAAACTAACGGCCTTATTTATGTAAAAAAAAATAAAAACAAATATGTAACACATAAACAAACGACAACCACTGAATTACAGGCTCCTGATTTGGGACAGGCACATACATAAATAATGTGGCGGGGTTAAACATGTTAGCGGTACCCCAACCCTCCCCCTAACCTGTGACAGTGGTATAACAGTACAACATAAGAACGAACTATAAAAATCAGTTGAAAAAGGCTTAACTCATCCGATAGACAAAAAATACAAGTGGACGTGGCCGGGTACTTATACATCCCGACACAAAAAGACACAATGAACAAATCTTAGAG